>NW_027272835.1:0-94919 GCF_040938485.1 Diadema antillarum
GCTTTATATTCACAAATTGTGTGAAGCAAAAGTATTCTGATGGTCTGTGGATGCCAAAGTCAGATTTGGGGGTTAACCTTGTTTTCCCATCTGCCCATACCCAATGCATTTGATCTTTTCCCCGCCCCCATTTTCTAGAATGCTGAATCCGAATCTAGATGATGCAGCTCTTGCATCTTTTAGGGTTTTGAGATATTTTTGAAATTTCAATATACTAGTATTTCCTTGTAAGTGGTGAGAAATTCTGCTATGAACTGATTTGTTGGGCTAAAAGGTTGAACCCAGTATGTAAACCAGTAATTCAGATTTCTGTTTACTTGTCGTAGAGCAAATTTATCGCAATAACACCAATCCTACAAATCACTTTGGAGCAGAATTTTTACCATTTTGTAAGGAAGTATACATTTCATATTTTGGCAGCAATTTTGGTGGTCATCTTGAATATCTCAGAACCTACAAGGATACAAGAGTTGCATCATCCAGATTCAGATTCAACATCCTCAAAGTAGAGTTACTGGGTACTGTAAAACATGATATATTTGCTGCATGAAATTTTTGCGATTGGAGCCGGTGGCCTCTTCCGTGGCATGAAATTTTCGCGAATTGCCACTTGCGTTCTGTGCATATAGTGTAGACAAGAACTTTTGCGTGCATTTTAATTTCGCGAATCTTGGCGCTTGCGAAATTCGCAAAGTTAAAATGCATGCAAACATTCCTTGTTTTACAGTAAACCATCAAAAGATGACTGGGCACACAGAAACAGCCTCTGGCACCCTCTATCTTTTCTTTCTCACTGTATATTCCAATTTCTACAAGAAAATGTAGTTTTAATGCACATGGGTCACACGCATACAAAGCATGCATTGGGGTATGATTGACTTGACTTGATCCTGAATTTAGTTGACATCTGCTGATGATGTCCCATGTTTCGGGGTAGGCAGCAGGTGGCTGAAGTGTCTAACACCCTCACTCAACATAAAAGTCTATTTTGTTGGTCATTGTATGTGGGTATAGTTTCATATTTTTATGTCAGTTTTTATGCCTCCGCCACAAAGTGTCGCCGGAGGCATTATGTTTTCGGGTTGTCCGTCTGTCCATCCTTCCGTCCGTAATGAATTTTGTGGACAGCGTATCTAAAAAACCGTTTGAGGTACCGGTATCCTAATGAAACTTGGCATGTTCTTATGTATGAGTGGGCGAAGTTGTGCCTATCAACTTTTGGGCGTGCATGCTCAAGGTCAAAGGTCAAAAGGTCAAGGTCAAATGTTCAAAATTTCACAATTTGTCCTATATCTATGCAATGCCTGAAGGTATTTTATTTAGACTAACAAAGCGATAGCGTTCAAAATTATTGATCACAACACTGAGCAGGTGCTAGTAACCGGAGGGCCAAACCCCAAAAAGTCGCTTACTTAACGAGTGAGTTGCACTCTCTCTACAAACTAAGTAGACCATGCTTATTTTCAAGTTTTTATTGTAACAAAAAACATTCCACTGGTCTACCTCAAAAAATTTGTTGCGAAAGCCTCCAAATCCAAGATGGCGTCCAAGATGGCCGCCATATTTACTGAATTTGTTATTTGAAAGATTGAATTTGATTGAAACATCAGATTTCAACAAATTTGATGTCATATGAAAGAGAATAAGATTTTCTACAAGTTGATACCATTTTTGTGGGTTATTGTGATAACTGGATTGAGATTTTAAGGAAAAAACACTCATTTTTTAATATTTTTCTGAAAAAAGGAAAATCATGAAAATGCTTGATTCATCATAAATCAAATAAACACCAAAGGATTATCTTGAAACATCTTAAGAATTTTGTTTGACATATAATTAATACTTGGAGAAAATTAGGGGTCAGTACCATTTTTGGTTCAGGAGTTATAATGTCTCAAACTTGAAAACTCACTATGTAAAAATGGCCACTTTAGTTGTGACAAGACTTCGTTGGTCGTAAAAAAAGCCTGCGCGCGCCAAGACTACTACACGCACCACTGGCACTGGCGGTTGTAGCAGTGCCAGTGGTGCGTGTAGTAGTCTTGGCAAATGCAGACTTTATCTTTGACTAACAGGGGTTTGTGCCTGCAAACTAACTTTTCATACCAAGTGGTAGCTCAGGTGACGCTGATTGCTATTATTTCAAAGTAGATTGTTCTGAAGCAGATGAGATGAAGCAAAAAATATCTTTCAAATAGAGGTAGAAGCTTGAAATAACCTTGCTATAGAAAGTTTAAAACAAAATTTGGATCAATCACTCAAAAAATTCAAGATTGGAGGTCATAAAAGCTGACATGGTGTATTGCGCCAAAGTAAATGTATCATTTCGATTTTTATACAATTTTGTCTGTTTTGGTGTATATTTATATGGCTTTTATATATTCTGAACATTTTAATGCTATTTCAAACCATCTTAGGTTTTTATGGAGACATTTTTCAGAATGCACCATGAATATTTCTCTAAAAAGTTACAAAAGATTAAATTAAAAATGTTTATGAAAACCATGCAGAAATCAAAATCTTTCCCATATAATCAATATTTGGAGGTCAGTATTGTATTTGGTTCAGGAATTATAATGTCTCAAACTTGAAATCCCATTTTACATAATATGTATTTGCACGCATCTGTTCCCAAAGACGTCACAGAGGGTCAAATCCAAGATCGTGCTTACTTTTCGAGTTCAACTCTCTCTATAAACAAAACCATACATAATATTAAGCATACTAAGCAATGTTCCGTAAGTACACCTCAGTAGATTTGTTGCAAAAACCTCCAAAGTACAGATGCGGTCCAATAGGGCCGCCATTTTTATTGAATTTAACATTTCAAACATAAAATTTGATAGAGACATTGGATTGCAACAAATTTGATGTCATATGAAGGAGAGCAAATCTTCCTAAATGTTGATACCACTTTAGCTGTGTATTGTGATAAATTGGGGGGGGGGGGGTTGTTTGCTTCTCTCTTTTTTTGGGGGGGGGGGGGATCCATATTTTTATATTCTTTTGAAGAAAGGAAGAAATGTAAAAATGCATGATTTAGTATTTATCAAAGAAGAACTGAAGAATTATTTTGAAACCTGCGATTGAGATTGAGATTTACTGAGATTGAGACATAATTCATATTTCTGGAATTACAGGCAATATCATACACTGTTGACAAGTTAACATCTAAAACTTGAAAAAAATATATTCATGCATTATAAATTTTGCATACAATGTGTTTACCTGATGGTCACATATAATACTGTAATGGTCTAGTGACTTGCAAGTACCTGCATGCAAACTAACTTTTCATGCCAAGTGGTAGGTGACGCTGGTCGCTATTACTGTAGCATTTCATTATAGTAGATTGTTCTGAGGCAGATAAGATTGAACAGAAAGTATTTTCCAAAAAGAGATAGGAGCTTGGAATTTGGCACAAATTTTTCCAATGTGTAATAATTAGCGATAAAAACAGTATCAACATAAAATTCAAGATGGCGGTAATTAATCGACGTTCTCTTTCAAGGCATTATTTACCATTAGTGCACGTAAAACGAAAAGCCAGCTTTAATTAACTCCTCAAACTAGTTCTAAACTGTGAGTTAGGGATAGAACAACTAATGTACAAACTTAAATCAGTATATTTAATGCTAAATATTGTTAGATGTACTAAATAGATCTGATAAGAATGGTTTTTTAGCTCACCTGAGCCAAAGGCTCAAGTGAGCTATTGCGATCGCCCTTCGTCCGGCGTCCGTCGTGCGTCGTGCGTCGTGCGTCGTGCGTCGTGCGTCGTCCGTCGTCCGTCGTCCGTCGTCCGTCGTCCGTCGTGCGTCGTGCGTAAACTTTTTACATTTTCATCTTCTTCTTGAAAACCCCAAGACCGATTTTCATCAAACTTGGCAGGTAGCATCCCTAGGGGGTTAGGAACTCAATTTGTTAAAATGGGCACCATGCCCCACCCAGGGGGCCCCCAGGGGGGCCCAAACCCCCAAAAATTAAGGAATCTGTAAAAATCTTCTTCTCTAGAACCAGAAGTGATAGAGCTAAGTTAATAATATGAGTTAGTACATTGATGACTGTAGTTTCAAGTTTGTTCATGGCAAAATCAGGGGTGCCCCCCTTGGGACCCAGGGGAGGGGGGTGGGGAAGGGTTCTAATGGGGCCTAAATTGTACATTTTCATCTTCTTCTTGAGAACTCCATGACCCATTTTCACCAAACTTGGCAGGTAGCATCCCTAGGGGGTTAGGAACTCCATTTGTTAAAATGGGCACCATGACCCACCCAGGGGGCCCCCAGGGGGCCCAAACCCCCCAAAATTAAGGAATCCGCAAAAATCTTCTTCTCTAGAACCAGAAGTGATAGAGCTAGGTTAATACTATGAGTTAGCACATTGATGACTGTAGTTTCAAGTTTGTTCATGGCAGAATCAAGGGTGCCCCCCTTTGGACCCAGGGGGGGGGGGGGTGGGGGTGAGGAGGGGTCCTAATGGGGCCTAAATTGTACATTTTTATCTTCTTCTTGAGAACCCCATGACCCATTTTCACCAAACTTGGCAGGTAGCATCCCTAGGGGGTTAGGATCTCAATTTGTTAAAATGGGCACCATGCCCCGCCCAGGGGGCCCCCAGGGGGCCCAAACCCCCCAAATGAAGGAATCTTTAAAAATCTTCTCTAGAATCAGAAGTTATAGAGCTGAGATAATACTATGAGTGAGTACAGTAATGACTGTAGTTTCAAGTTTGTTCATAGGAGATCCAGGGGTGCCCCTCTTGGGGGTGGGGGGGGGGGGGTGGTTGGAAGGGTCCAAATGGAGGCCTGAATTGTACATTTTCATCTTCTTCCTGAAAACCTCATGATGGATTTTTGTCAAACTTGGCAGGTAGCATCCCTAGGTGGTCAGGATCTCAATTTATCAAACTGGGCACCATGCCCCACCCAGAGGGCCCCAGGGGGCCCCAATTCCCCCAAATTAAGGAATCTTGAAAAAATTGGGCCCTTATTGTACATTTTCATCTTCCACTTGAGAATGCCTCGTCAAATTTTGGTAGAGCTGTGAATAATTTAGATTAGTGACTGCGTGAAAGGTGAACTTGCGATACTCAGGTGAGCGCTAGACCCGCGGGTCTCTTGTTTTTTATATAATTCAAATTCAAATTCAAATTCAAATTCAAATACTAAATTGTTAACAGTTATCATGGTTATGGTTTCTTGAAAAGAAATGGTGATATCTCCGTATGTTTTAGGCTTTATTATGATTTTTTTACATAGTAGAATGTTTTGTAATACAACTAACCTGCACATATAAATCGAATGTGATATCTCTCCCAATGGCAAAAAAATACCTTAAGTGTGTTGCGTCAAAGTTAAATCTCAACTTATAACTTATAATTTGATATATATTTTTAATCTTCTTATCTTTCTGTCTATTACATGTTTCTATACATCCGAACGATATTGTACTAGTGTAAACCATATTAAGGGTCTTTTTTTTTTTGGGGGGGGGGGGGTGGAGCTCATTCCAGTGTTTGGGTAAGGCCCAATCTTTGATAAAAAAAGAAATGCTTCTGTATCAAAGATACTATATGCTTTTTTACTTGTATGTTACTCTGCTGTTGTAGAAACGTGAATGATGATAGTATATGTGTAATAATGTCTGATCCGTAGATGTCCTTGAAAGCCATTCTGATCCGAACCCCCCTCCCCCCCCAAAAAAAAAAAAAAAAAAATCTGACATGGCGGCAATTTCTCTACTTTGCTCTTAAATGTGTTGTGCGAAATTACTTTTCAGTATATTGTTCGAATACAATTTTCCAAATTGATTACTCGTGCTGTATATTCACATTTACAAATAAGCATGCTGAAACTGTATTTACTGTTATCAGATTTTTCTTACATTGTTTTGGGGCTGACTTCATGTGGGTTATAGTGTCACAATTGATCTGAAATTATGCCATTGGTAGATGCTTTCCCCATATTAGATATCAGGATCACTCGAGAGTGAAAATATTCATTTTCATTCATTTTAGAGTGACCTCGGGGATCACTCGAAGAGTGACGAGTGATCCCTATTCAAAGGCAGTGCTCGACACTAACGTTGGTCCGGTGGCCCGGGGCCACCAAAAACGCATGTTGGGCCACCAAAATGTCAGAAATGAAGAATTTGGTGGCCTGATCGGGCCACCAAAAAAGGTCAGATATTTGCCTTTGGGCCACCAAAAATAAAAGTTAGTGTGGAGCCCTGCCTAAGGTCACTCTAAAATGAGTGAAAATGAACATTTTCACTCAAAAGTCACTCCAATTTCACTCTAAATTCACCGTTTTCTGTTATTCACTCCTCACATCAAAAGTAAAAACTTCCACTCGATTTGTTTTTTCTTTTTCAGAGAGTAGAATATCACTGCTTTTAAAAATGTGTCCATAAAAACCTAAGACGGTTTAAGATATCACAACAGACAAAATTGTATCAAAATCGAAATAATACATTTACTTTGGCGCAATACACTAGATCTATGTCAACTTTGATGGCTGTCATCTTGATTTTTTTTTTGAGCGGTTGATCTAAATTGTGTCTTAAACTATCTATAACAAGATTGGTGCCCAGTTTCAAGCTATTACCTCTATTTGAAATTTTGTTTGCTTCATCTCATCTGCTTCAGAATAATCTACTTTGAAATAATAGCGATCAGTATCACCTGAGCTACCACTTGATATGAAAAGTTAGTTTGCAGGCACAAACCCTTGTTTGTCAAAGATAAAGTCTGCATTTGCCAAGACTACTACACGCACTACTGGCGCTGCTACCAGCGCCAGTGCCAGTGGTGCGTGTAGTAGTCTTGGCGCGCGCAGACTTTTTTATGACCAACAAGGTCTTGGTCACAACTAAAATGGCCATTCTTACGTAGTGAGTTTTTAAGTTTGAGACATTATAACTCCTGAACCAAAAATGGTACTGACCCCTAATTTTCTCCAAATATTAGTTATGTGTCAAACAAAATTCTTGAGATGTTTCAAGATAATCCTTCAGTCTTTCTCTGATTTATGCTGAATCAAGCATTTTCATGATTTTCCTTTTTTCAGAAAAATATCAAAAAATGAGTGTTTTTTCCTTAAAATCTCAATCCAGTTATCACAATAACCCACAAAAATGGTATCAACTTGTAGAAAATTTTATTCTCTTTCATATGACATCACATTTGTTGAAATTTGATGTTTCTATCAAATTCTATCTTTCAAATAACAAATTCAGTGAATATGGCGGCCATCTTGGACGTCATCTTGGATTTGGAGGCTTTCGCAACAAATTTTTTGAGGTAGACCAGTGGAATGTTGTTTGTTACAATAAAAACTTGAAAATAAGCATGGTCTACTTAGTTTGTAGAGAGAGTGCAACTCGACCTCTGTTTTCAGCTTTTGGCCCCCCGGTTATAGCATGAACACCACCGCGCAGTCCGCAGGAATTGTGCGACGAAAAAAATTAGCGTGTGTGATTACAGTCAAATATTAAAAGATGCAGCCATGACTGCTTAGTTTTAGACTCATAATGAGGAAAACACATTAAAATGCTTCAAATTTCATCCCTTCTTAAATACACAACTATCTTAATCTTGCTCCCAGGCTCAAATTTATGTAGCCATGTCTGCAGTGTTCATGTACGTTTAGTGGGTGACCGCTGTATTAGCATAGGCTTTCACATGCATCTATTATAGGAGTGAATGCGGGTCTGCATGGCAACGCTAACACCAGCACCGAACTTGAAATGACGAAAATGATTATCCCTAGGGGCTAGTGTTAGTCAATGGGGAAAAAGCACGTAAATCGCTAACACAAACGGCCGAGCTCAGTTCAGCAGATGACATTCAACACCGAACCCAGCACCAGCAACCGGAAATACGTCATAATTTTGAGGTTATGTAACTCCCAACACCGACGTGATTTCAAGTCCATTTTTATTGACGGTGCCAGTGCTGAGATAGCACTAGCACTAGCACCGAACTTGAAATCACCCAATGCCTGCAGGATTTTTTCTTGAAACTTCGTGTATGCATGTACAATGTATTGTCCAATACAGATTCTCTTGGAAGAGTCTTGCCAAAAGGTCAAAGGTCAAGTGAAAGTGCAAAATTTCACTTCTTCTTCAAACTTATAAAAGGGTCAAAAGTTGGGTACAAATCCTCATATCCCCAAATACCTGCACTCTTATACAGTATAGCCATTCATCCAAATAACCTAGTTCAAGGAAAGTGAACACTCAGTGCATTGTGACAAACCTGTCATATTAATATATTTTGCCAGTTATGTGAAACTGTCATCACACATTGTCAAGACATTGTGCTATAGACCTATTCAGAGAACTATGCATTTTGGCGGAGGCATACCAGTCGCCATAGCGACATTTCCAGTTTGTTTGATCTTCCACATAGGCCTAAAGTTGCCCTGTCACTTCAGACATGCGATCAAACCCATCTCTGCCTGCTTCTTCTCCTCTTCTATCTCCCTGACTTCACCACCATTATTACCTCTGCCAAGGGAGGAGGTTATGTTCTTGTTACCGTTTGTTTGTCCGTGTGCAAAATAACTCAAAAAGTTGTGAATGGATTTGGATGAAACTTGCAGGAAAGATTGAAAATGACACAAGGAACAGATAATTAAATTTTGGTAATGATCTGGAATTTCTTATGGATTTTATGAAGGATTTTCAGTATTTTGGCAGGTAGGGTCAATGAACTTGGGAGTTCAAGCTGCCCATTTTTATGCCTCCGCCACGTAGTGGTGCCGGAGGCATTATGTTTTCGGGTTGTCCGTCCGTCCGTCCTTCCGTCCGTCCTTCCGTCCGTCCGTAATGAATTTTGTGGACAAGGTAACTATCAAAACCTTTTGAGGTATCCTAATGAAACTTGGCATGTATACATGTGTATTAGGGGTTGAAGTTGTGCCTATCAACTTTTGGGTGCACATGCTCAAGGTCAAAGGTCAAAAAGTCAAGGTCAAATGCTTAAAATTTCACTATTTCCCCCATATCTCTGCAATGCCTGAAGATATTTTCTTGGAACTTAGTATATACATGTATTACCCAATTAAGATTCTCTGGTAAAAGTTTGGGTCATGAGGTCAAAACGTCAAAGGTCAAAAGGTCAAGTAAAATGTTAGCATTTCACTTTTTTCTCTCTATCTTGGAAATTGTTCAAGGTATCTTTATGGAACAAAGTATATATGCATGTACTGACTGGCAGTGGTTATCTAGGGAATTTGGGGTTCGTGGGGTCAAAGGTCAGGGGTCAAAGGTCAAGGGTAATACTTCAAAATTTTACTATTTTCCTTATGTTTATGCAATGCCAGCAGGATTATTTCTTTAAACTTGATGTATGCATGTATAACCCACTAGATATTCTCTGGGATTTTTTCTTTTTTTTTTGCCAAGAAGGTCAAAGGTCAAAAGGTCAAAGATCAAGTGAAAGTGTTGAACTTACTTCTTTCTCCGTATATCGGAAGTGGCTCAAGTTATCTTTAAACTTAGTACATATTTATGTATGTTCTGCCTGACAGTGATTCTCTTATGAATCAAAGGCCAGATGAAAATGATAACAATTTACTGTTCAAGACAGAAATTGCACTTTTACTCCATACCCTGAAAATTACTCAATTGCGTAAACTTATGAAAGGGTCAAAGTCGAAGTTAAAGTTCTTAAATCCCCAAATACATGCTCTCCTATTCATCCAATTAAACATAGGTCAAGGAAGGTGAACATTCGATACATTTGTGACAAACATGTCATTTTAATATTTTGCCAATTTTGTGAAAATGTAATCACACATTGTCCACATGTACAGGTATTATAGACCTATTAGGAGAATCATACATAATGGCGGAGGCATATCAGTCGCCATAGCGACATTTCTAGTTTGGTTTTTCATATGCGCACTAAAGTGCGTGCTCTACTGCCAGGCATGCTGCGCATCTGAGGGTTGTATGACGTAACAAAAGGCTTCTTTATTGGGAATTCTGGCAATTTTCTGCATGCATACATATGGGTGGAAATCACTGATCTCTGTGGAAGAACAAGATCATTGGTGGAAATGAGCTGCTTGGCAGAGGTCGGCGCTCTCGGAGTGCTTCATAAGTTATCAGTGTCACTGTCACTGTCTTCACTGCTGGAATGCTCAACATCAAGCTCAAAAGTGTAAATGTACATCAATGTCAGAATCGGACATTCTGTTGGTTCACCATAGAGAGGCTTAGACAAGAAATGCAATGCAGAACTTACATGGACTGTGCCCCAAATATTGTGTAGAGGTTTGATTTGAGTCTGTTGAATGATGTCACTAACTTTGTTTCACCATGGACAGGTGCTCCTGAGCATAAAAGCTTAGAGTACTGGTATATCAGTCAGTTTTTACTCCTGCTTACTGCATGGCATAAAGAGTTTGAAATACAGTCAACCTCGCGTAAGTCAACATAACACTTCAACCTGTTGACTTATGAATAAAAACTAATTTTCCCTATACAGAGTGAGATCACGATGCGGATCGCTGCACAAATCTTACTCCTTTTGCCACCAAAACATACCTACTGACATTAACAACAATTATGTTTCAGTTCATCCATAAATCTTGCGCGGATTAGTAACGACAATGCTCAATTCCCAAATCTCTAGAGAGATTTTGAGAGAGCGGTATAGGAAACCTGGGCCCGTTTCTAGACACTGTACGTTTTAAATTTGATTTGAAAAATCAAACGCATATTCCCCAAATTGCATGCAACTTTGCGATTTAAATTCAAATGCGTTGCTGCGAAGATATGCGTGTGAATTCGTATGATTCTGTCGAGATAACTTTTCAGTGCCGACCGAGTTGAAATATGATGTGTGATTTTCTTTCCCTAAATCGCCATACATGTATTTGTTTTGCTTAAATTTCTATTGCCATACTCTGAAAATGAATTGTTCTTGCGCTCCGATTCGCAACATTACCGCTCTGTACGGCGCGGGCCAGTCTGAAATAAAAAGAAGAAGAAAAAGTTTGTTAATCCGAAAACGACATCTTTCGGATTACTAACCTTCGTAAAAACAAATCTCTTCCCAATGTCTGACTAATTCAACTTTGGTCTGAGATTTAATCCTTAAGCATAGCAAACTGTAACAGTGCTTTGCTAAAGTACTATATTTTCATTGACATTTCGTGAAGCAGCACGCGTTTCGGTAGTTTGAAACATGTAAATGTTGCGATGTCTTTCCCCTGCTAATGCAGACTAAGTTCAGTCATGGCAAAAGTTCCACTACGAAATAAAAAATAATGCAAGTCTTTTCAACAATAACGCATTTCCAAATAGATTTTTATGCGTTTAAACGCAATGTCTAGTTTCGTACAAAAACCGCAAGTCTTTTCTGCAACGCTCTTGCGTTTTTAATACAGCGTTGTTTGTGATTTGATGGACTTGCATTTGATTTTTAGAATTGCCTTGAAATGCAATTGAGTTTACCAAGGTACAGCGTTGCGCGTGATTTGATGGACTTCATTTGATTTTTAGAGAACTTTGCGTTTAAACGCAGTTAAGTTTCAGGTTCGTACAACTATTTTCCAGTTTCATAATTATGATTATCAAACGGCAAGCCTTTTCAGCAATGCACTTGCGTTTATGTGCAATGTTGCACGTGATTTGATACACCTACATTTGATTTTTAGTTGCATTTAATTACATGTAGTTGCATTTTAATTGATTTTCTAAAAATGGGCCCAGGTTTCTAATATCGCATCGGAAAAATCAACGTAAGAATACTCGGATAATATTTTATGTTCTGATAATGATTCTCTACTAGGACCTATAGGTTTACAAAATTTGTGCGTTTTGAGAATAACGACAAGGAGAAAAGGGGGAGAGTGAACTACTTTTGGTACCACATGTAATTCTCCAATGTAAAAGTAAATGAGTGTATGCCCTTTCTAGTCTGGCAGACAAGACAATGGACGCGTGGCGCGAACGCTACCGCGCCGTACACTAGCGAATTACCGAGTAGAAATGCTGCGAATCGGAGCGGGAAAACAATTCTTTTTCAGAGAATGGCAATAATATTTTGAGCGAAAAAATTATGTTGACTTAGACGAGGGAATTAACACGTATTTTAGCTCATTTGGCTCAAAAATCAGGACGACTTACGCGAGTTGTGGACTTATAAATGTCGACTAAGACGAAGAAATTTTCAATGAATAACAAAGGCAAAAATTGGGACTTTTTTATCGTGTCGACTTAGGCGAGTTGTCGACTTATGCGATGTCGACTTAGCGAGGTCTACTGTAGATGGTGTTGTTAACCTGTTTCAGTAGACTTTGTTATGCCTCCGCTAACGAAGTGGCCGGAGGCATTATTTCCTTTGCTATGACACCCATTATCATATAATTTTGAGCAATATAATGCTTGTTACGATGACTTTAAATGTTATATAGATATGTCATGGCTGTTGAAGAAAGGATGAGAGTCCCACATCACTCTCACATAACTCTGACTAATAACCTTTGTCCCTTTCGAGCAGCTAAACGTATGCGGACTGTGAAGGGCTTCTTCCTCGGCTTGGTCATTGGAGGTTTAGCTCTAGCTGTGAATGATTTTCTCTTGCCAGTACCTATAATTCAGGTAAGCTCTACTTGTACTGATAGTCATCATTGTCAAAACCCATCTGAATGTCAGTTTGTTTGGTTTTCGTTGATTCCCCCTTAACTTATACATTGTACCGCAGGATATTTTTGATTCAGCAGTGTTACATGTACACTGCTGTGTCACATTTTTGTGCACAACCCTGACCAAGTTTAATGATGGATTTAAAAAATGTTACTTAAGTATGGAGGTGTTTTATTACAAAATGTAAAGCTCTACTTATAACTTCTAGTTCTAGCCCCCTTGCTTGTTCCATCTTTATACACAAAAAGGTTGATTTCTGAGGATCTGCTATTGTGTGCGCTCTACCAGCCACATTTAGATTTTGTTCAAATTTTGTACAGAGGTTTATTATAGGCAAATCTGCAGTCCTGTAATTTTTGTTCATGCTACCAGAGATGAGTTTTTTACAATGAAATTTGCTGAGTGAGTACAAGTGATACAATGACAAATGCACTTATCAATTTGATACAAATTTATAATGATTTAAATCCTTTGATTAATTTTTAGGGTGTAGAATGTAATTATGACAAAATTATTAAAATATCTTTGTAGTAAGATAAAGTATGTTTCAAGTTTCAGTTTCTTTATTTCACCAAAGGAAAGATATTAAAAAACAAACAAACACATACAACAACATTGTAAAACAATTACAAACATATCAATTAAACAGTGTAAAAAGATATGCTATGATAGGCAGCAGCCAGAAAGGAAATGTCCCCTATTTTCGAGTGACCTAAAAACATTTGTTAAATTTCTGTTACCAATGTGTTCGAAGCAATTAACAAAAGAACAGGACAAGACTAAGACATGACAATCAACATACAATGACAAATATCAAAATTCCTGATGTCTCATAACATAAAGGATAAAAACTGACTAAGATGCTCTTAACTTACATGAGTTTGGATGTAGTTATTGAGGAGAATTATTTTTATCACCAGATTTAAATGTATTCAAAGAGTTAGCATTGCATATTACAAAGGGGAGAGAATTCCACAGAATAGGACCACTGTAAAGAATAGATCATTGATAAAAAGATGTAAGAGATAAAGGTAGGTGAAAATCACTCGCGGTTCGTGTATTGTGATTATGAATTTGACTATTGTATGTGAAAAATTCCAAGAGAATTTTTGGTAATAAAAGATTCTTACTTGAATACATGAAAATCCCCACTTGATATTTATACATATCATTCAATTGCAATATTTTCAGGGATAAAAAAAGTGGTTGGGTATGTGCAAGATGAGAGGCATGGGAAATAATTTGTATTGCATGTTTTTGAAGTACTAAAAGTCTTTGAATGTGACATTCATGAGAATTACCCCAAATAGTTATTCCATAACACAAATAAGGTAAAATTATAGCATTATAAATTGATTTCAAAACATACTTGAGTAGAAAACTAATTGAGTTTATACATTACGCCAATATTTTTTGATAACTTATTAGAAACATAATTGATATGATGAGACCAATTCAACTTATTGTCTACAAAAACTCTAAGAAATTTAAGTGAAGAAGCCTGCATGATTTGAGAACCACACATGTTAATAGATACAGTGTCTATGCTACAATTTTTCTTTGTGAATATCATAAAATTAGTTTTTGATATATTAATTAATGATTATTCATTCGTAGCCAACTTGTAACATATTGCAATTCCTTATTAAAAACCTCTTGTAAAGAATCCATATCATCATGAGACAAAAATATCCTTGTGTCATTGGCAAATAAAATGTATTTTAAAAAATGTACATAAAGTATAAAACAAGTTTTGAAATCACTCTTAATAACACTGTTTGGGGGCCAACAGACCAATCACAACTCACCGTTAGCTGCTCAACCAGTGTTTTATCACTCCCAGTAATCCACAGTATGAAAATAGCGTGCTACACAGTGACAAATTGCAGGTGACATGAGAGTTTTTCCAGAATTCTTGCAGATGTCTAAAATTTTTGGCAAACATAGGTGGTTTGGCCTCGCATTTGCTTGCATTAGTTTTGAAATTAGCGAGCCATAAGTGGAGGCCTTTGCGCTCATCTGCATAGTGAGCATGTGTGGAGCACATTTCATTGCCCTTTAGTAGGTATGACTGCATATGTGACCCTGCACCTCAAAACAAACAAAAAGTCACCAGACATGAATTTTTAGTTAAGACCATATTTTGAAAGAGCAGACTTTAAGCTTTAATGATGTATAACTCAAATCAAATGGACTCTCCTAACCTATCTAAATATTGGAAAGAAAGCACAAACTCAGGAAAAGTGTGAACTGAGAAAAGAGGCTCTGAAGTACAGTGTCTATTCAAGCGCTTAATCTTTACCAAACCGTGCTGGCTGTGCGATGAATGGGACAAAAAACAGGAAGTAAACCACCAGAGTAACAACAATGAAGGGATTATTAGATTAAACTGAAATTAAGCATGCCTCATTAACACATTCTGTCCATAATTAATGCCAACTTTCAAAGCAGTAGCATTATTCTTTCAAAAGTTATTAGAGTTGAAAGTGAAGAGTGTGGACAAGGTTTTTCAGAAATGAAAAAGGGATTCTAAAGACACACCTAATCACACTATTCTACCAAAAATGTTCGAAATAAACTGCTAAAAAACACACTTTCCTGCCCGTTTTGTGATACCAAATTTTAGCATAATGTAAAAGAAGACCCGCTCTTTCAGAAAATATGAAAAAGTCAAGTTCGGCTAGGTTGACCCATTTCACTTATTTTCAGTCCTCACACAAAATCAGTGTGTGCGACTTTATGTTCGTTTTGAGGTGCACGGTCACATATATAATATATGTATGCATTCAGGCAATATACAACAAAACGCAAGCCAAATATGCAAAGGTGTGACCATAGCATTATAGGGCAGAGAAAATCCAAGAACAGTAATTTCAAGATAAAACATCAGCAGATAATGTCATATCATCATAGAACTGTACGTGTTTGTCAACAACTGAACATGACTGAAGATACCTCTCAATGTATAGGGCACTTATACTGTGTTACAGAGACTCCAACTCACCCGTTTTCGACGGGAGATCTCCCGCCGAAAACCCATTTTTGCAAAATCTCCCGTTCTCCCGTTTGAGATTTAATTTCTCCCGCCCTTGCTCTTTGTCTCCCGTTGGAAGGGATTTCTTACTTATTTCTATCGTATGTTGAAAAAATAAGCCTTAGATAGCACAAGAGAGCATCTAGAACCCTAGGAACTTCGCGCTTCGCACACATCAAGTTGGAGTCTCCCGTTTGCTAGGGGTTTCAGGCGGGAGAATCTCCAGATCAGAAGGTGCTTGGGGTTGGAGTCTCTGGTGTTAATGGACATTTTTTCAACCAATGTAAGTGATCTTAAATGCATATTAAGTTGACAGATACTTTGCAGTCCCATGCATTAAAGACTTACACAAGGTTTACTGTATTAAAGAAGAATGATTTTGCATTAAGAGAGAGAGAAAAAATGATGTATCATTTGTGTCCCAAGCTCTGGATCTATTATGTGCTATTCTCTGTCATTTTAAGGAGTGAGGCAAGTCCAACTGATTTTGTAGTTCTTGCTCTTTAGAACATCTTCCTGAAGGTCATTGTGATGGCATCCTGGGGTTTCTGTGGGGTGGAGACAGCCAAGGGTTACAGCAAGATGCTGGAGCAGGAAAGAGATCAGAGGTTGGAACCACCAAAGGACCCATTTCCATTTAGTAAGTACAGTGTATCACAAGTGTGAGTAAGATGGCTTCTTGATAATATATTGCCATGCCATTTCCAACAGTAACAGCAACCAAGACAGCATACCACAGGTACCATAATATCACAGTTTGTTCCATGCCTCCTCCACAAAGTGTCGCTGAAAGTGTTATTTTTTCGGCTTTTCCATCTGTCCATGATCAATTGTGTGTACAGCATAACTTAAAAATTGTTTCAGGTATCCAAATGAAACCTGACATATATGTATGAGTGGACAAAGTTGTGCTTTTCTCTCTTTGGGTGCTCAAGGTCAAAGTTCAAAGGTCAATGTCAAATTCTTAAAATTTCACTCTTTTACCCATGTCTCTGCAATGCATGTAAAGGTACTAGGTGTTACAAAAAACATTTCCCACTTTGATCTTTAATAGTTAAAAATTAGCATATATATCAAATAACACTGTCATTGATGTGAGTAATAGCTTAATGGTGTACAACTTAGTTTGAGGTGATTTGAATATGAAAGCATGAATCAGTTTCATTAAATTCATTAAGTTCTTAAAGTTCAGTTCAGATTTTGGTCAAATCTGAACCCTCTATGCAAAATTGAACTTTACACAGGAACTAATGATGTGTATGTGAGTGTGTGCTTGCAATGACCCTGAACAATAGACAAGGAATACCACGAATACCACCTTTTCAGAGCTGTGCTGACTAGGCTTCTGGTCTCTTGCTCCGAGGCACATGATTGTTTTATTAATACATGTAATTCATGATGGATTCCCTGGGCACTGCTAGTCTGAATTCTTAGTAAAGGGTAAAATGCATGCACATGAAAAAAAAAAAAGAAAAAGTAAGGACATGCTTTCATGTGTTTGCATACACCACATTTCAGGATGAATAAAGACTAGCAGTGATAGTTGAATTTCTCATGAATATGTACTGTAATAGAGCATTCAAACCCAGGCCATTGTTCAGGACAATTGTCCGGATGTTAACCACACACTCCCAAACACACCAATTGACCCCTGTGCAAAGTTGAAGTTTTGTACAGAGGGTTGAAAATAGAGTAAACTCTGAACTCTAACTTAAAAATAAATCTTGAATTTAATGAAACCGATTTATGCTTTCATTATTAAATCATCTCCAAAAAAATTGTACACTGTTCAGCTATTGCTCATTTCCTATTAACTCTTTATGTGCCACGTAAGCACTCCCAACTCAGTTGACGGCTCAAACGCACAAACCAGCCCAAATGGATCGATAAATCTCCAAATGCAACAGTACAATGAAAGCATTTCTCGCGATTTCATTCTTGTCACATGTAGCTTGCATTTTATGTGGTGAATGACTATCGAGCGGAGTGCCCAACTGGATTTGCGAGTAAATCTTAAGTTTCTGTCACTGTTTTGTGTGCAAAAGTCATGCCTCTACAATGATGTTGCTGCTGGTCATTTGAAAGAAAAACAATAATAGATTTCTCATACAATTTACATCAAAGCAATGCTTGGCTTTTTCTCTACAACTTTGCTCACTGTACATGCCCAGGGTAACAAAAATCTATGAAAGTTATATAGATTTGAAAAACAATGTTTTCCCAAAGCATGACTAATGTTGAGCACTGTTTCTGAATAATGTGGCACACAGTAGGGGGTTTACACCATGGCACATAAAGAGTTAAGGATCAAAAATGGGAAATGTCTTTTTGTAACACCTAGTATTTTATGAAACTTAGCTTATATACATGTATTACCAGATAAAGATTCTCCAGGGAAAGTTTAGGCTGTTGAGTCAAAGTCCAAAGGTAAAAGGTGAAGTGAAAGTGCTAAATTTTTTTCCCTCCATATCTTGGAAGTGGCTTAAGTTATCTTTGTGAAACTTGGTATACAGGGATCTTGCCAGTGTGTATACCCTTGTCAGCCCTGACAAGGATGAGCTTGGAAGAAACAACCATGCTATACTATACTATACTATACTATACTATCAGGATACTATGCGTGAGCTTGCTTGGGTGAGATTACAGTGAGATTACAGGGTCTAAATAGGGGCCTAAAATGTACAGTCTTTTTAAACACCCCATGATGAACTTTCACCAAACTTGGCAGGTAGCATCCCTAGGGGGATAGGGTTTTGATTTGTTCAAATGGGCACCACGCTCCCCCTTGGGGGCACCACGCTCCCCCTTGGAGCCCCCAGAGGGCTGAAACCCTGTAGAGCCCACAAATGTAAAAATCATCCACTAATGTCATAATTACCATAAATGTCATAACACATCAACCACAAATGTCAAAATTTGATTAACCACAAATGTTTCCTTGTAATACCTGATTATCATATTTTGTTGTCCCACCCGAACGAGTTCGAGCAGGGGACTATGAAACGGGCTCCGTACGTGTGTGTGTCCGTGTGTATGTGTGTATGTGTGTGATCAAAATGTTCATTTTGCAATTTCTCTGTCATTTATGAGCCAGTTTTGATTCTGTTTTCTTTATATGACAGCACTACATGGGAGCTTTGAAATTTCTACACAGAATTTCAGTTGTGACCTTTGACCTTGACCTTTGACCTATATTGTACATTTTGCTACAAAATGCTACTTCTTCGCCATTTCTAACCCGATTTCAATTCCATTTGCTTTATGTGATGGCACTAGGTGAGGGCTTCAAAACTTGTACACAGAACTTTGACCTTTGACTTCTTTGACCTTTAACCTTGATTTTTGACCTATATTGTACATTTTGCTACAAAATGCTACTCCTTCGCCATTTCTAACCTGATTTCGATTCCGTTTGCTTTATGTGATGGCACTAGGTGAGGGCTTCAAGACTTCTACACAGAATTTTGACCTTTGAGACCTTTGACCTTGATTTTTGACCTGTATTGTACATTTTGCTACAAAATGCTACTCCTTCGCCATTTCTAACCCGATTCAATTCCGTTTGCTTTATGTGATGGCACTAGGTGAGGGCTTCAAAACTTCTACACAGAATTTTGACCCTTGACTTCTTTGACCTTTGACCTTGATTTTTGACCTATATTGTACATTTTGCTACAAAATGCTACTTCCGGCGGGGACATATATTACGCACCGCGTAATTTCTACTTTTCCTTGTTATAGCAGCGTTCATTATATTGAGTTTCCTGTGTACTATGAGTTAGTACATTGATAACTGCAGTTTCAAATTTGTAGGGGGGGGGGGGGGACTATTATGACTTTTGAAAGTGCTATGATATGATTCAGTTCCTATTTGCTGATGGTATTGCTATTGCTATTATAGACCTGCCTAGCCCCGTAAAGATGCTTTAATTCCTAACATCTGTAGAGTAATGTTTGAAATTCTCAAGAAGAATACCAACTGTGAACCATTATCTTCCATCACAATTGTACCCTATGTTGTGTATTTGTGCATTACAGTTTCTGACGGTAACTATGGATCCAGAAACTCAGATTTTGCAGCCAGTTGTCCCAGAGAGGTCGAGACTTCAACCAGCACTGAGGCAGCAAGTAATGGGGATGGTTCTGGGCGTTCAAGACACAGGATTCAGTCTCAGTCATGATTTAAGAGCTGATGAAGCCCCCAAAATACAATGTACTGTAAAGTCTTTGTTAGATTATACAGAATTGTCAGATGAAACAAGTCAAAGCCAGTTCACAGTGGTCAATGTAAGAAACATTTTGAATATGCCGACTTGACACTTCAACTCTTATCATCATTATTGTTAACTATGCATTATTATACCCCCGCCACACACAGTTTGAAGGGGGTATATAGGAATCACTGTGATGTTGGTCGGGCGGTCGGTCGGTCGGTCTGTTGCAAAATCTTGCGTCGCGAACTCCTACAGTTTTGAAGCAATTTTGAAATGAAACTTAGGGTAAATGATGATATTGAGGTATAGATGTGCAAGACATGTTTTTTGTGTTTGTCGGACAATGCGTTGCCATGGTAATCATAATTTCACCAAAACCTTGTGGATTGAATAACTTCCATAGTATTTAAGCAATCAATTTCAAAATTGGTATCTATGATGATCTATAGGTGTAGTTATGCAAGACACTCTTTGTGTTTGTAGTTGACAAAGCATTGCCATGGTAACCGCATGTTTTCTTCGAAATCTTGTGGAGTTGAACAACTTCCACAGTTTTGAAGCAATTGAAATCAAATTTGGTAGGCATTATGGCCTTGAGGCATAGATGTGGAACACATAATTTTTGTGTTTGTCGGACAAAGCGTTGCCATGGTAACCATAATTTTACCAAAACCTTGTGGATTGAATAACTTCCACATCAAGCAATTAATGTCACATTTAGTATGTATGATGATCGGGAGGTGTAGTTATGCAAGATGAGTTATGCAAGACACCAATGTGTTAATATAAGAAAAAATGTGTTGCCATGGTAACCACTCATTTTTGTGTCAAATTGAACCATTTAATCTATGCAGGTCAAATTTGGTGTGCATGATGCTCTTTAAGTGTAGTTTTGCAAAATGTCCTTTGTATTTGTATTGGACGATGTGCTGCCATGATAACTGCATTTTTTTTTTTAAATCCTGTGGAGTGAACTTCTTAGTTTTCAAGCAATTGAAACCAAATTTGATAGGCATTATGGCCCTGAGGTATAGATGTGGAACACATGATTTTTGTGTTTGTCACACAAACCGTTGCCATGGTAACCACAATTTTACCAAAACCTTGCAGATCGAATAACTTTTTCATCATTCAAGCGATTAAAGTCAAATTTAATATGTATCATGATCTAGAAGTGTAGTTTTGCAAGACACCAATGTGTTAGTTTAAGGAAAATGTGTTGCCATGGTAACCACTCATTTTTGTATCAAAATAAACCAAGCTATGAAGGTCAAATTTGGTGTGTATGATGGTCTTTAAGTGTAGTTATGCAACATGTCCCTTGTGTTTGTATCAGACAGTGCATTGCCATGGTAACCATACTTTTTACCCAAACCTTGTGGAACTCAGTGTCAACTCTGTAATTGCACAGTAAACTAAAATTATTCTGTTTCCAATTTGACAAGTGCACAAACTTGGTACTAACGTCATTGCCCTCATATCACATACTATAAAGCAACACTAGGGGCGGGGGTATTAATCACCTTCAGTGATATTTAAATTCTAGTTAATATTTATTGATTGCATGCTTTACAAATTGAATATTGAAGTACAAGTATTAAATTATTACCCATGCAGTAAACATGTCGTATAGTGGACCTTGGTGCTTTTCTATGTCTTCTACCTTTAAGATGCATTGCATTATTGCCAGCACATCACTATTCTCACTCACCCAATTTATGGTACTGTCGAATGTACTCTTGTAATAATCTATAATTAATTTAAAGAAGAAAAAAAAAACTGATGTGGAAACATCCATATGTGCTGTACGTAATAATGCACATGATAGAATTCTACTGTTTATTGCTGATTATCCTGTCACAAAAATGATTTTGTGTAGAGACTATTCATTATTTAGCAACAAAAGATAATTTAAATCATTGAAAATCAGCTTTGAAAGACCTTCGCATCCAACATTTTCCCTTCTATAAATATTTTTACAGTTTCTATTGTTACTTTGCATGATACAGAGGAAATTGTTAGCTTGCATTTCTGTAGTTTTCTGTTTCTATTTAGAAACAACAACAAATGAATGCCATGATTTAGTGTAACTGACAAGTTCAAAAGCCCACTAGTTAGAAAGTGATGAAAAATTGATAAGTAATGTCCTTTGTTAACCAGGACTTACAACGTGTAGACATAATATTGGAGAGAAATGATGTACAACTCATTAGATTACATGTCATCTGACATGGTACCCTATCATCTCTTTGTAAGTACCTGGTAACAATCCCTGTCACAATTTGGTGGCATTGCATACAAAGAAATTTTCATGTTTTGCCCGTTTAAAAAAAAAAGAAAAAAAGGAGAACAAGTGGCCAAATATTAAATCGCATTGAATTGTATCGTTATATTTTTTTCCCCTAGCTCTGGAGGAAGTGTAAAATCAAATTCTTCAGCAGAATCATGCAGATACTACTATTATCTAATTTCAGAGGAAGTATGAATCAAGTGAAACTTCATGCACAAATGAATTCCTTGTGTTATCAAAGGGTTGTTACAGTCTAGCAAGTAACCATGTTAGCTTTCCTACAGTTGTCTACGAAATGCCATATCAGATGACTTTTGAAATACAGTATACAATGTAAGTTGAATAATTGCCTATAGTAAGTGGTAGGTCCTTTCAAGTCCCTTCTCTTTATACTAATTTATTGATTTTAATCTCTCATAAGTCGAATTTTAAGTCGAAAATAATGATAAGAATGTTGATGTTTTTGACCACTCTTTAAAAAAACTAAACAAAACAAACAACATGACTGCACATGTCATCGTCCACTTTGTGAGCTGGGGGATGCATCCCCCCCACCCCACTGTCTGCGCACCCCTGTTGCCTCGGGTAGATTTTTCTGTTGTGTTTTATTGATAATGATTTTTATAATGATGCTGGGAGGAAGTAATGCATTTACATACCATACAGTATCTACTGATTAGTCAGGACAATGTGATTGTATCCACATATCCTTTGTTGTCCCCGCCGAACGAGTTCGAGCACTAGGGGACTATGAAACGGGCTCCGTACGTGTGTGTGTCTGTGTGTCCATCCGTGTGTATGTGTATGCGTCCGTGTGTGATCAAAATGTTCAATTTGCTACTTCTCTGTCATTTATGAGCCAATTTTGATTGTTTGCTTTATATGATAACACTACATGGGAGCTTTGAAACTTCTACACAGAATTTCAGTTGTGACCTTTGACCTTTGACCTATATTGTACATTTTGCTACAAAATGCTACTCCTTCGCCATTTCTAACCCGATTTCGATTCTGTTTGCATTATGTGATGGTACTAGGTGAGGGCTTCAAATTTCTACACAGAATTTTAACCTTTGACTTCTTTGACCTTTGACCTTGATTTTTGACCTATATTGTACATTTTGCTACAAAATGCTACTCCTTCGCCATTTTTAACCCAATTTCGATTCCGTTTGCTTTATGTGAGATGGCACTAGGTGAGGGCTTCCAAACTTCTACACAGAATTTTGACCTTTGACTTCTCTGACCTTTGACCTTGATTTTTGTCCTGTATTGTACATTTTGCTACAAAGTGCTACTCCTTTGCCATTTCTAACCCAATTTCGATTCTGTTTGCTTTATGTGATGGCATTAGGTGAGGGCTTCAAAACTTCTGCACAAACTTTTTACCTTCGACTTCTTTGACCTTGATTTTTGACCTATATTGTACATTTTGCTACAAAATGCTACTTCTGGCAGGGACATATATTACGCACCGCGTAATTTCTACTTTTCCTTGTTAGATTAAGCAACTGTCTTCATTAAAAGAGGTCAGAAATCGAGTCATCTCTATTACACGGGAGATTCAATACCTGGGCCTGCCCATCATAGTGTAAATTAAAACATTGTAAGCCACCTACAAACTCGGACTTTAAACTTATGTACATGTATGTACTTATATGCATGCTATGAAGACAAGCTTTTACTGTAAAAGTGGTTTCTTTCGCGTACAGAAACTTTCGCGGTTTCCATCGGTGCCGACTTTTTGTGTTTGCTTAAATTCGCGGTCGGTAATGATAGTGTTGTAACAAGCGACGAGTTCGAAATATTTTCGTGTGATGTTAAATTCGCGGTTCAACCTCAAAGCGCGAAAAGCGCGAATATAAAACCACCGCAAAAGAAACCACTTTTACAGTATACCAAATTTGACAGCAAAATTTGATTTATACCGTTGAAACAATAATTGGCATGCCCAGATATATCTGTATCTATCTATATTTAAATATATCTAAATGACTTTCTCTTGTCAGTTATTCTGTTTCTGTCGTAGCTACACATAATAGTGTTAGTGTTCACAACCAATCTCAAACATGCCATCCTTCTGACAATTTTTCCAACACACATAAAGCCACTGTTACTCGTTTGTAACTTTGGAGTGCAGACTGTTGAGTGGTTGGGTGGAGTGACATGTTTCTGATCAGTGCAACCTATTTATGAAAAGTATGAAAATAAATTCATAGAAGTTTCACAAAAATCAGACAAAAAGATTTTTGTAATTTTAAAGTTTCACATTTTTGCATGAAACAAAGCCATCATTATCATCATGCAGGGGCAGATCCAGGAATTCTGTAAAGGGGAGGCACCTTGACAAAATTAAGGGGGGGGGGGGTTCGTGAGCCCCCTATATTTTCTTTTTATTTCTTCTGTTTTAACAAAAGTAAAGAGATTGCATGCGTCCAGTGCGCCCCTTCTGGATTCGATCGCCACTGTCATGCAGCCAAGATCAGTGTTCATTGAGAAAATCCATTAACTGCATCTCACTTTGTCTCATTTTAATGAAAGACTTGCCATTCTGTTTGTGTAATTTTTCTCTGATATTGAAGTAGAGCCACAGTGAATATGGCATGGATTTGAACTTTGATTGAAAGCAGCTGTGACAGAACCTGTATATACAAGTTGTATATGTGTGTGTGTGTGTGTGTGTGCGCGCACGCGGTGCGTGTGTGCATGTTTACCAAAGCTTGCATCTGTAAAGCTACATATAATGTACACATGTACAGTCAAATGCATGCGTGAAAGATGAATATGTGGGCCCTATATACAGACATTGGGGCCCCACATCTGATGGTTCAGGTAACAACTCAAAATTTGTGTAACAGTATAGCACTGTTGTTTCTTAGTCTTGCTCAGAATCTGCTCAAACTTTTACTGTCCTGTTCCTCTCATTTCTGTGCTTCTAATCACACAAACAAATTTTCACACCAACAATTTTGAGGGTAGACTCCCCTTTCAGTCTTTGTGTAGGGGTTTTGTCTTGAAATGGTCATGTACAACATGATTGTAAAGACACCAATGATGAAGATATCTCTTGATATAGGGAGGATGGTGGTCCTGTAAATACACTTGATTTTGGTTGCTTAGCTTGTTAGATTTTACTTTTTGAATTCACTGATAAGAAAGAGTACACATTTATAAGCATACCGGTAACAGTGAAAATTTGAAATCAGATAAAACTTCAGGAAGTGAGGGAATTTTGAAGTTTTGCTCAGTTTCGAAAAACACTTCTCATCGACAGTCAATATGAATATGGAAATGAGTTAGTTGTTGTCATCCCCTCACAACTTGCAACATACTTATAGCTTGTGCACAAGGTCTTAAAATTTCCAGTTATTTCGTTCAAATGCATAGATTTATGTCCTACCCTCAAATCCTAATAATATACACTGTACAAATCTGACTTAGCACTATTCTGAGGTTATTCAGCTGGGAATATGTTTTACATTATTATGGCAGAAAAATTTAATTGTCATTTTTTTTTCTTTTTTGTGCACACACTCAATCTAAAATTGTTAGATGATGACATGATCATAGACAGGGCAGAGCCAGGCAAAAACTGCCTTTTTTTCCTGTCAAGGTTTTCTCACTTGATTCTGGTACTTTAGACCATAATTAACAAAATAAGCTTCTGCGCCATCTTGAAATCTGCCCCGAATCCAAGATGGCCGCCAAAAATCCAAAATGGCCGCCAGAGGACCTAAAAAGTGCCTTCTATGGTTAAGATTTGTCTTGGGATGGGTTTTTTTTAACCTCTATTTGATGATAAATGGAAGAGGAATAAGATTCAGTGAATTAAAATTAAAATCAGTTTCTTTTTTATTGCGAAAATCCAACATGGCCGCCAGACGCAGCTCCCGAAATTGATAAATGTCATAATAACCGGAGGCCCAAACCCTAAAAACTTGCTTACTTAACAAGTGAGTTCCACTCTCTCTACAAACTAAGTAGACCATGCCTATTTTCAAATTTTTATTGTAACAAACAACATTCCACTGGTCTACCTTAAAAAATTTGTTGCGAAAGCCTCCAAATCCAAAATGGCGTCCAAGATGGCCGCCATATTTACTGAATTTGCTATTTGAAAGATAGAATTTGATAGAAACATCAGATTTCAACAAATGTGATGTCATATGAAAGAGAATAAAATTTCCTACAAGTTGATACCATTTTTGTGGGCAATTGTGATAATTGACTGGTGATATAAAGGAAAAACACTCATTTTTTGATATTTTTCTGAAAAAAGGAAAATCATGAAAATGCTTGATTCAGCATAAATCACAAAAAGACTGAAGGATTATCTTGAAACGTTTTTAAGAATTTTGCTTAACATATAATTAATATTTGGAGAAAATTAGGGGTCAGTACCATTTGCGGTTCAGGAGTTATAATGTCTCAAACTTGAAAACTTACTATGTAAAAATTTCCACTTTAGCTGTGACAAGACCTTGTTGGTCGTAAAGAGAGTCTGCACGCGCCAAGACTACTACACGCACCACTGGCACTGACGCTTGCAGCAGTGCCAGTGGTGCGTGTAGTAGTCTTAGTGCGCGCAGACTTTTTTTGACAAACAAGAGTTTGTGCCTGCAAACTAACTTTTCATACCAAGTGGTAGCTCAGGTGACGCTGATCGTTATTATTTCAAAGTAGATTGTTCTGATATGCTTTTATGCCTCCGCCTACGAAGTGGCCGGAGGCATTATGTTTTCGGGTCGTCCGTCCGTCCGTACGTACGTACGTCCGGACGTCCGTCCCGACGTCCGTCCCGTTTTGTTTTTGTCGATATCTCAAGAACCGTGTGGTGGTTTTACATCAAACTTGGTATGAGGGTATATCCTGGGGGATAATACTTTATTTGGATTTTAGGGTCATGGGGTCAAAGGTCAAAGGTCACAGGTTATTTTGTGAAAAAAAGGTTGAAATTTCATATTTTTCTCCATATCTCGCAAATGGCTGAAGGTATCTTCATGGAACTTAGTATATATATGCTTGTACCGATGGGCAGTGATTATCTAGGAAAGTTGGGGGTCATGGGTCAAAGGTCAGGTGGGGGTCAAAGGTCAAGGGCAACTCCTCAAAATATCACTACTAATATTTATGCAATGCCTGAAGGTTTGATTTTTAACTTGATGTATGCATGTATTACCAAATATATATTCTGTGGGAAGTTTTCGCCAAAGGGTCAAAAGTCAAAAGGTCAAAGGTCAAGTGAAAGTGCTTAATTGCACTTTTTCCTCCATATCTCGAAAGTAACTCAAGGTATCATCGTGAAACTTACATATTTATGCATGTTCTACCTGACAGTGATTCTCTTTGGAACTGTGAGGTCAAAGGTCAAAGGCCAGGTTTAGATAATGCTATTTTACCATTTGATACTGAAATTAACTTTTTCTCAATACCTTGAAAATTACTCAATGCATAAACTTATAAAAGGGTCAAAAGTCAAGTAAAAATCATCAGTTCCCCAAATACCTGCACTCTGACGTTTTAATCATTCATCCAATTGAACCTAGTTCCAGGAAGGTGAACATTCAGCACATTTGTGGCAAACCTGTCATTTTAATATTTTGCCAATTGTGTGAAACTGTCATCACACATTGTCAAAACATTTTACTATAGACCTACTAGGAGAACCATGCATTATGGCGGAGGCATACCAGTCGCCGTAGCGACATTTCTAGTTTTTTATACTAAGCTGTCAACAGTTATCAATGTTATGGTTTCTTGAAAAGAAATGGTGATATCTCCGTATGTTTTAGGCTTCAATATATATATATATATATATGTATATATATATGGTTTTTTTTACATAGTAGAATGTTTTGTGATACAACTAACCTGCACATATAAATCGAATGTGATATCTCTTCCAACGGTAAACGATACCTTTAGTGTGTTGCGTCAGAGTCAAATCTTGATTAATAATTTGATATATTTTTAGAATTTCTTGTATTGCTGTCTATCATATATATTGTCCTTGTTTAAACCATATTGAGGGTTTATTTATTTATTTATTTATTTTTTTTTTTGGGGGGGTGGAGCTCATTTTAGTGTTTGGGTAAGGCCCGATCTTTGATTTAAAAAAGAAATGCTTCTGCATCAAAGATATGCTTTTGTACTTGTATGTTACTCTGCTGTTGTAGAAACGTGAATGAGGATGGCATATGTGTAATAATATCTGATCCGTACATGTCGTTGAAAGCCCTTCTGATCCGAGCACCCCCCCCCCCCGAAAAATCCGACATGGCGGCAATTTCTCAAAGTTGCTTTTAAATTTTAAATGTGTTTTCAGTATGTTGTTCAAATAACACTGTCAAAAATGATTATTCATTTCTGAGGGGCCCACATTCTACAAGACTTGTCTTTTTAGTGGGTCCCTCCATTTTTCGAATTATCCACAATGTTTACTTACTTCAAATCACTCGAGTTTTATGATAATCTGTAATGATTGTAAGGTGCTACAATTATTATATTCTTTTCATCCTACATAGTTTTGAACACCTGATTTTCTGTTACCAAAAAAGAAGAAGTGATGTTTATATGTTCTTGTCGAAAAATGAAATAAAACATTGAATTGAATTGAATTGAATTGAATTGAATTTACAAATAAGCATGCTGAAAGTGCATTCACTGTGAATAGATTTTTCTTACATCGTTTTAGGCTGATTTCATGTGGGTTATAGTGTCAAAATTGAATATAACTAATGCCATTGGTAGATGCTTTCACATTTTAGATATCAGGATCACTCGAGAGTGGAAATGTTCATTTTCATTCCTTTTAGAGTGATCTCAGGGATCACTCCATGAGTGAAAATGAAAATTTTCACTCAAAATTCACTCCAATTTTACTTTACATTTACTGATTTCCGTTATTAACTCCTTTAAAAATGAAACTTCCACTCGATTTTTTTTTCTTTTTCGGAGTAGAATATCACTGGTTTTGAAAATATCTCCATAAAAACCCATGACGTTTTGAAATAGCACTACAATGTTCAAAATATATAAAAACTATAGCACAACAGACAAAATTGTACCAAAACTAAAATAATACATTTAATTTGGCGCAATAAACTATGTCAGCCTTGATGGCCTGCAATCTTGAAGTTTTTTAGTGATTGATCCAAATTTTGTTTTAAACTTTCTATAGCATGGTTGTTTCAAGCTTCTACCTCTATTTGAAAGACATTATTTGCTTCATCTCATCTGCTCCAGAACAATCTACTTTGAAATAATAGCAATCAGCGTCACCTGAGCTACCACTTGGTATGAAAAGTTAGTTTGCAGACACAAACTCTTGTTTGTCAAAAAAGTCTGCGTGCACCAAGACTACTACACGCACCACTGGCACTGCTACAAGCGTCAGTGCCAGTGGTGCGTGTAGTAGTCTTGGCGCATGCAGACTCTCTTTACGACCAACAAGGTCTTGTCACAGCTAAAGTGGAAATTTTTACATAGTGAATTTTCAAGTTTGAGAGATTATAACTCCTGAACCGCATATGGTACTGACCCCTAATTTTCTCCAAATATTAATTATATGTTAAACGAAATTCTTAAAAACGTTTCAAGATAATCCTTCAGTCCTTTACTGATTTATGCTGAATCAAGCATTTTCATGATTTTCCTTTTTTCAGAAAAATATGAAAAAATGAGTATTTTTCCTTAAAATCTCAATCCAGTTATCACAATCTCCCACAAAAATGGTATCAACTTGTAGGAAATTTTATTCTCTTTCATATGACATCACATTTGTTAAAATCTGATGTTTCTATCAAATTCTATCTTTCAAATAGCAAATTCAGTAGATATGGCGGCCATCTTGGACGCCATTTTGGATTTGGAGGCTTTCGCAACAAATTTTTTAAGGTATAGACTAGTGGTATGTTGTTTGTTACAATAGAAATTTGAAAATAAGCATGGTCTACTTAGTTTGTAGAGAGAATGGAACTCACTCGTTAAGTAAGCGAGTTTTTAGGGTTTGGCCCTCCGGTTATTATGACATTTATTAATTTCGGGAGCTGCGTCTGGCGGCCATGTTGGATTTTCGCAATAAAAAAGAAACTGATTCTAATTTTAATCCACTGAATCTTATTTCTCTTACCATTTATCATCAAATAGAGTTTTAAAAAACCCATCCCAAGACAAATCTTAACCACAGAAGGCACTTTTTAGGTCCCCTGGCGGCCATTTTGGATTTTTGGTGGCCATCTTGGATTCGGGGCAGATTTCAAGATGGCGCAGAAGCTTATTTTGTTAAGTATGGTCTAAAGTACCAGAATCAAGTGAGAAAACCTTGACTGGAAAAAAAGGCAGTTTTTGCCTGGCTCTGCCCTGTCTATCAGCTCACTCATTCGTCTGTGATCATTCGAACAGTTGTATATGCAATTTTCACATAAGAATGATATTTCGATATAATCGTGTTTAAAATTTACCTTTTTTTAAAAATCATGATTGGAACACTTTAATGTCTGGTGTTTCCAATTACTTTTGTAGTATCGCAGACTTTAATTCTTACTCTTACTTGTGATGTTTTCATCGAATTGTGTTGCTACGAAATATGGGAGAAATCGCAAGAGAGCTACATGTATGTTTTTCGGTCTGCAAAAACCATTGTTTTTTAATGTGTGTGTCCCCTATACGACAGTTTTGTTGACTAAGCGCACTGTACTTGCAGTCATTGAACCATCGTATATCACCAATATTACATGCAAAGTCAATTCACTGATGTACAACAGTTTTGTTGACCGACCGCACTATGCCTGCGGTCATCCGAGCTGTCATATATGGGAGAGGCTGGCATATCACTGTTCTTTAACAAGCGCCTCTATGGGGAAATGTAAATTTATTAGAACAAAATGAAATGACAACACTCTATAGAAATGATAATTACACACAAATTACACCAAATTACAATTGCAGAAACTGAGAATATCACAGTGTGTACAATGGAATGTCCACTATCGAAATACTGAAAATATCAAAATTGAAAATTTGACCAAAAATCGGGATATACATGGTTGGGATGACCGGTAACAATATGCAAATTATTCATGTCAACTGTTGAATGACTAGCTGTTCTGCCAAACTATAAAGGGAAACTTCACAATTTCATAAAGTCCCTATTGAAATCTTTATCCCATTATGATCATATTTTCATTGTTGTGCTTATAAGATTTTGCTCTTTCTTTTCAGACTACTGTAAAATGAGGAATTTTTGCGTGCATTTTATTTTCGCGAATTTCGCGAGCGCCAAAATTCGCAAAATTAAAATGCACGCGAAAGTTTTTGTCTACACTACATGCATTGAACGCCAGTGGCAATTCGCGAAAATTTCATGCCACGAAAAAGGCTGTCGGTTCCAATTCGCGAAAATTTCATGCCGCGAGTATATCATGTTTTACAGTAAGTTTTTAACTGGTCTGGAATGTCCTATTAAGTTCACTTCAAATGTATCTTTAATGGATATAAAATTTCATGCACTCACTGCACAAACCTCCTCTGTATCCATCATGATTTGTCATAAAACTTTTTGGTGTCTTGCGACAGAGACTTTCATCTATCCACAACAATACAAAATTTCCCAAATTTCATATGAAATTTTCATTTGGACAATTTTAAAGGACAAGTTCACCTTCATAAACATAAGGATTGAGAGAATGCAGCAATATTAGTAGAACACATCAGTGAAAGTTTGAGGAAAATTGGACAATCGATGCAAAAGTTATGAATTTTTAAAATGTTTGTGTTGGAACAGCTGGATGAGGAGACTACTATAGCTTATGAGTCATATGCATACAACAGTATAAAGAAAATGTAAAGAAAATTCAACACATTTTCACTTTTTTCGCATAATAAAAGAGCACTTGACTTGCCTCTTTCTAAGGGCAGGGGGAATAATATTACCCATAACATATGTCGGTAACGAGTCAAGGGAATGTGTACTTTTTTCAAAAGATGAAATTTTGTGAAAATCCCTTTATATTTTCCTTATATTGTTGTACGCATGTGACATCTAAGTTATTCATACACTGCAGTAGTCTTCTCATCCAGCGGTTACTGCACAAAAACTTCAAAAATTTATAACTTTTGAACGGATTGTCCGATTTTCCTCAAACTTTCAATGATGTGTTCTACTGATATTGCTACATTCTCTCAATCCTTATGTTTATGAGGGTGAACTTGTCCTTTAACTGCACTTATGTTTCACTCTGTATGTTTTTCTTTAATGTCAGACCATTGTTGTGTTGTAATAAAAGTCAAGCTGTTATGACTTTGGGAGTGAAGGTGTTGCAATTGCTGCATGATAGACCCAAACATGAGGTACACATCTTGCAATTTTGTGTATACAGTACATGTATATATCTACGATCGCTTTATAAAGCAGTTGTAAAGTTGTGGAGGTGATGACATCATCACTTCATCCCACTTTCACAGTATGGTTGCAACTAATATCACAGCTTCTTGAAAGCTTGGCATCTTGAAAGTTACAGAACTTTCCTGATGTACCGGTATGTCTAATTTGAATGAAACAAATTTGTGTGATTTTACTCCCTGTGTGAAAGTCACCATGAGCATGACGTGGTGCTGCACCTTTTTAGAAGTCAACTTCATTGTGAACTGGAGTTTCTCTCAACTCTTCAGTGCATGTTCCAACACAAGAACGTAAAAAAAACAAAAAAACAAAAAAACAAACAAAACACACAACTGAACTGGGGTAAAGTTACATACATAATCATGCACATATAAACTCTTTCAGTATAATCCAACTATTCTGTTTAAAAATGGTGATCTTTTGTGATATCAGACATACACTGTAGTTCTGCTTTTGAAATCTAAATCTGCTCAAAGGTACACAATGTAGAACAGTCATTGACCCGAGAAGTATTTGCCTGATCATTAATCTGGAGCTGATGATAATCTTGATTAGAAATTTGAGTATGGTACAGTAACCTCTGTGTGGTGGGTTTCCCTGTACTGTACTATATGTCTAGATAATGGATCAATGAGCTGTTGTTAGTCTCAACACTTGAAAAACCTAAGTTTCAGTCTTATGAGCACCAAACCAGATGCCTAGTACGGTAAAATAGCTTATGAACATTAATTGTACACATTCCAGGTTAATTAATGCAACATAAATGCTGACAAATGATGATTACCGGGTACACACAGAGACTACAGGTGACTCCTCATCATAACAAAGTCCTCATGACTGGCAGTTTTTTTTTTTTTTTTGTTACTTCAAAATTTCAAGCAAGCAGCGTAAATATGCTGTGGGAAGTTGCCAACTCCACTAGCCCAACTGCCTTCACTGAATCCCAAGCAGGTTACCTGCTTGCAGTTACTATACAATGTAGTGTAGGCAACGAACAACTGAAGAGGTCCTTATTTCCAAACCGTATGCTTCATGTGACAGAATTGCTCCCATTGAATAGAATCTTTAAAAAAATCTGAAACTGCATCCACTTTACTGAAATGGGTTTTTAGGTGAACTGCATTAGTCATACCTGCAGATGATTGTCAGAAACTTAATGCAGTTCCTTTCTGTGCATCTTGGATGTGTTTAGACTAACTCAAAAGCCAATCATCAAATTTTCATAATCAGATGTGTGTCAACAGGTATTGAAAACCTCCCTTTTCCATGATGATCTGTAAACCATGGCATTTTGAAGGTGCCATATATAAAAACATTGTTTATACCCTTATGACCAATGAAAAAAAAAAGCAAACATGTGTCGTGATAGACAGGAGATATATTTGCTCCTGCGACAGTTGCTCCAGTGTTAAGGACTAGGACTTGGACTTGGAAGTTTTGATAGGGTTTTAGGTTTACAGCTGTAGTTTGATACGAGGATTAGGAAATACATGTATAATGATATGGACTGGTCTCGAGGGGGATACATTTGTACAACATGTATTGTCTGAAGTAGAATAGTACGGCCAGAGTCGAAGATGAGAGCAATATGTTTCTAGAGGGGGCAATTAATGTATTGCCCCTAAGTAGCCAGCCCATATCATTAATTACAGGTGTAAATCAGACATCTACAGCAAACTTGGAAGTATTGAGAGCTAGTTCATAAATTGCATTTCAGTGAGGGAAAACAAATACTTTACTACAACTGTAGAAGACTATTAGCCAGGGCAAGTTGTTAATACATGTACTGGATGCATGGCCAGCCGGCTACCCATATTTTGCTAAAAGTGGTAAACACTTGCCAAGCAGGCAAACTTGGTAGTAGCTGTAAAGATACTGTACATGTCTACAACAGTGTCTATTCAACGGAATCGCCTGCTATTTTATTGTATACCCAAAAGCCCACTGACTTTCATCAGCAGGTATTAGGAAAGTTTTTGGCCCGCAATTCCATTTTCTTTTCAAAGTGGGGCAATAAGACTGAAAAATTACACTGCTCAGATGTCTGATGTGTAATATGAAACAGACCACACAATTCACTGCTGAAAGGGATCATATAGTTTTGGTTGTGACCTAATTTCAGGTTTCTAAAATTTTTTGGTAAGATAGTGAGAAACCTCTCATGAAATATGAAAGAGCATGTAATTCTATGAGGAATTCAATGTTTATTTGATGAAAATTGGTTTTGAAATGGTTGAGATATCCAAAAAAGGAGCACTTCTAATAAAGTGTGGGACCCACACTTTATTAAGAACACTTTATTCAGATCGCTTCGTTTTACTTTGTTTTTGGATGTTTCAGTCATTCCAAACTCGATTTTCATCAAATAAACTTTGAATTCCTCTTAAAATGATATGTTTTGTACTATGGTATACCATAAGTGTTTTCTTGGTATCTTGCAAAAATTTATAAACCCAATTCTCATCTTCACCAATACTGTACCATCCCTTTAAAAATGCTACAGCTCCTCCCGCTGCTCAGCTGCTTATGAGCCACTACATGTAAATTTCATGCCTGCTCTCTGCACAATGAACTTGGTATCTCTGATGGGAGGTGTGTGTAGCCCATTTACATCATCATATTACTCAAAAACACTATAACAGGTATGCTTCAATACATGCTCATGTAATTTTTATTATGTACACGTACATACATGACATGATGACATAAATACAAAAAGTATACACATATATACAAAAAGTATACACATATTTACAAACTGAAATACCTGGGGGGGGGGGGGGGGGAATTGATTCTGTACCGGCTCCTGATTAGAAGTGGTATTCAAAGGTTTCCATAGCACCTGAAGATTATTTCATAATATACACTTTCTAGCACTGGGCCCTGTTGTCAAAACTTTTGAGTTAGATTACAACTCAAAATATCAACTTCATATCTCACAAAATACATGCAACTTTCAATAATGGCATATTCCTACGGTTTATGAGCTCACTTGGAATTTCAGTCATAGTTTACATGGAAGTCGACATCTGCACTATAGCAAAGCAGGCACAAGATATGACCATCATCCTGACATTTGAGTTGACTGTTCAATCCAAGACAGGATGCATCCTAAGGAATGCTGTGATACAAGTCATTCATACACGACTGCATTGAAAACTTCATTACGTGTACATGACAAGCTTTCATACACATATTACAGCGCACTCCCATTATAACGAACACGGTTATAATGAAATTCAGGTTTACTACAGGGCAAGTCCAAGATAAGGTCCCCTCAGAAGGCAAAATTTCATCTTTGCTCAATATTGACATATTTGGTATCATTTTGAAGCTTGATGAGTTTTGATTTCCATGGAGGAAAAAATGATATTATGTAAATTTATGCAAATTTCAAGGGCTTCATTTGCATAACTGTAAAACACAGCGTCACGTATGGGACATTTATAAAAATTCATATTTATTCAAAGGAAAGGAAATGATATTTGATTAATATGTGGACATAAGAAGTTCATCAAATAGTTTAACTTGGTATGAAAATTTAAGGAATTATGCAAATGATTATGTAAATTAGCTCGTGTCCTATCATGAGATGTCCCATACGTAACAAATTGAGGTAATTCTTTTAGGTTTTTCTGAAATTGCTAAGGTTATTTGTATGCCCTTTTGGAAAGTTCTAATTTATTGTTTAGAGAAATTAAATACCATAGAAAAAAGAAAAAAAAAGTAAAAGAGATATTTTTTATCAGGCATTGAAATAATGTTACGTATGGGACAAATGCGTTACATATGGGACATCCTCATACATATTGCATGTGAATGCATGTAGCTAGCTGGGAAGGTCTCTCAGTACACAAATGGTCAATCATCCTGAAGAAAGCATCTCAACTTTGTAGCTACTTTTTGAGTTATGGACACTTGAAACAATACATGTACTTGACTGAACAATTTTCAGAAAGGGGGAAGGGAAGATGGCAAAATACACAATAGAAATCAGCATTAAAGGGATGGTATAGTTTTTGTAGAAATGGGGATTTAGTTTTCGTCATTTTATGAAAGGACTGGAAACCAATACAACTGTAATATGAATTACCAAAGAACATAGAATTCTAAGACTAGAGGAATTCAAAGTTAATTTGATGGAGATCCAACTTGAAACGGTTGTGATATCAAAAAAAAAAAAAAAAAAAAAAAAATATATATATATATATATATATATATAAAGTTAAATGATTTTTTTTTTATTGCAAGTGATACACAAATTGTCCTTATTCAGTTTTCAATAGCAGCCACAACAAAATTCATGGGTATACATACTGAGGTGTGACTCAAATCTATGACCTGACTGCTAGACAGACATCATACATCTATTCGATTACTGGAATTCCACGCAGCAGGTATTGCTTATTTATTAAAGTTAATATTTCTTGTGTCAAGTTGTTTTTTATTGAAACTACATTGCACACTGCCCTTCATCAATGGAAGTAAACACTTTAAACTATTCAATTTTTTAGTAGTAACTATCCTGATAAAAATAGGGCATACATACTCAGGTTGGTCATATAAAATATAATTGAATATGATTATGATGGTAAATATTTGGGGGATATTGTTCCCTTGACAATCTGGATCAATTTTAACTGGTTTCAACTGATTCCACTTCAATAATTATGCGAAAATTTGTTTATGGGTATTTTGCAAAATTATTTTGCAAAATACCCATATTAAACATGGTTCTCCACACACTAAACGAATGGGGGACAAAGGGCATGCATACTCGGGTTGGTCACAAAAATATAAAAATATGATTGAATATGACTATGATGGTGAATATTTGGGGAATATTGGTTCCTTGACAATCTGGATCAGTATTTGAGTAGTTTCAACTGATTTTACTTCAATCATTATGCAAAATACCCATAAACATGGTTCTCCACACACTAAATGAATGGGGGACAAAGTGTCCCATACGCAACTGTCCCATACGTAACACGTCATGTCTGTCTTTAATTAGAACCTGTAATTAGAGCTTTTTGTCTAATGACATGAAACTTACCTGTGATAATTTTGAGTGTTGTGACTTTCATCACAGTGAGTTACAAGTTGTAGAATGAAATACTTTCAGAGAGTTTTGAGGTTGAAAAAAATGTTCAAAAAAACAAAATTTTTCTGGTCCCATACGTAACGGCACATATTTTCTCTTCTAGAATATAATTGTCAAGATCATTTTTCTCAATTTTTTACATGCTTATACTTCTCCTAGATATCAATCACCATGATAAAGTTCAATATGATCAAAGGCCATTAACACTATTTTTCAGGTCATAAAATTCTCTTAATGTCCCATACGTAACACGCGTGTTACCTTGGACTTGCCCTACAACAAAATAAAAATTCAGGCCGCAATGTTATTAACCCTACTGTATGTATTTTCATTGCTTATTTTTACAGTTAAAAGAAATTTTGATACATGAATAACGAAAGGAAACTATCGGTCCCGAGGACTTTCCTATAACGGGAGTCCACTGTAATTAATAACAAATGAAAAAAAAAAAAAGACCATACAGTGCCAGCTATACTTTTATAGTACAATGTACTGTGTTAGTGAACTCGTGACAGACATGCACATTTATAACTTTTCATTATTACTATGGGGTCATCATTTATCTATTCAATTTAATCAGTATATTTCTTACTTTATTTATTTGTTCATTTATTCATTTAATCATTTATTTTACAACTGGAGTACTTTTTCACAAGTAGTACAATTGTATGTGTACTTTATTTTGTCGCAAGGATACATCCATATTTACCATTACAGGCAACACGTTGCCTGTAATTATCTATTGTCTCAAAAGCATTTTGCTATCACAAAACATGCCCAGTATCATTGTCGATATACAGTATATTCTACTAAAGTGTTGGGCAACCAGCATACTTCTTGTTCTTGCATGAATTATAAACGTATGGTTGGCATACACTGTATATCCTCCACCTTAGGAGCTTAGCTCCATGGCTCACATTGGATATACCGCAAATGGACTGAGCACACTTGAAATCAATGTAAATTCAAAATAAAATGGTGAGTAGCAGCAGAGACTGCATCCTACACATTGTAGTACTGTAGTAATTTCTCCAACATCAGCTAGAAGAAAAAACATAACTGTAAACTATAACAGTAGACAAGATGATAGACAATACTACATCAATGTCAAATGTACCAAGTACCACATACAGTACTCGCCATGGAGATTTGGTATACTGTACTTGAGTGACACAACAGCTTTTGTGATGACAGCCAAAGATTTTAATGAAATTGCATGGTTGTAAATATCTTGTTTGCTTTTTTTTTTCTCTCTCTCTCTCACTGATAGTGTATTGGAAGATCAAATCAGTTCACCTAGAAAAACAGTCATACATTGTAAATAGTCATAGAATTACCAAAATGTACGTAACAGGCTGTGCTGAACTTGTGAAATAACTACTGTACATGTATAGCATGCCCATGAAATCCCTACAGTGTTAACTGATTCAAGTTCAAATGACTGATTATTTCAACATACAGGACAGTAATGCATCTTTAGCAGCCTATAGTACTCAACAGAGAGTCCATTCATACGTAGGACCTACTAGTATGACAACTGAAATGGAGCTGGATATCTAACAGCATAGCTAAAAATAAGCTCAGCCTGATTAGAGTCGATACCAATTTGAAGCATAGTGCAAATGTGCTGCTGTAGCAATATTCAACACTTGTTGAAATTTGTCCACCTTTACACTTATATGAATTTTTGTCTTGACAAGTTTTTGGTACATTTCTTTTCATCAAATCAGACTTAGATGAATAAAGACTTCTTTGATATATTTCTACTTTTAGTAAAAGAAAGAAAGAAAGAAATTACAATCCTTCTGAAAACTGCTTACCCAATAGTGGTGCGCCAGTGGTGTTTGACTTTATATTCCTACATCATCAGGATCCAACCATTCAAATGAATACATGTACAATTGTATATGAAAAGTATTTCACTTTTTCATGTAGTTTTACACAAGTTCACTCTAGAATTTACTCAAAAAATATTAAGGAGCACAAAACATATGATATGCAATCTTACTCATCACAGGTCTTTCCTTTGGCACTGTCAACAAAATCACAAGTCTTGGTGTATATCTGACCTAAAATTTGATGAGGTAATTCTGTTCTTCATCTTCTACTTGGTCAAAAACCCACTTTCTTTTACAACGGCACACAGGACCACACTTCACGGAATTGCAAGTTTTGCATGGATAGTGACAGCCAGGGCAATTTTTATCCAAACAATCACAGAGATCTTGTCCAGTTTCTGAGAGATGCCCTTGGTCATTGTACATTGTCCTCTTCCTGTATTAAAAAATCAAAGTAACAAGAGCAAAATCTATAACAAAGATATCACAAATGACATACCGGTAATAAAAACAAAACAAAACAAAACAAAACAAAACAACAACAACAACAACAACAACAACAAAACAGACCAGGTGCACGCCCACGCACACACACATACACTGCTTCCCTTATTTAGCAGGAATTTCTATGCTGAACCAGTATAATTTACTCATGTAAAAACATTGAGTGCCCATTGGAGTTGTACAGTAGTTGTTGTGACAAAACTTGCACTGTGAGATTTACAGTGAGACTCGGCCACTCGCATTTTGGCAAAACAAAGTTTGTTCGTGTACTGTGATTCACACAGGCATATTCTTGAGTATTTTAACTTGAAGGTAGTTGAATTTCTCTTTTGACATAACATATCCAATATATGACTTTCACGACTTTTAACTCAATAAAACTGAAAATATGTGTATACTGGTACTTTGCTGTCTGTACTTTGTCAACAAGATTTGCACTGTGAACATCATGTGTTAATGTAAAAACTTAAAAATCAAAAGCATTAATTCAGCTGATTTGCTACACGGTCAAATTCGTCATGCAGTATATCCAATTGCTGGTATCCTTCTCCTCACTAGTCATGCATTAGCAATGCACATAGCCATATGATATTGTATGCTGTAGGCAAGGGGCAATTTTAATCTTCAGTGTACATATGTCTGTTGTCTCAGGATTCAGAGAGTCCACCATCAATTGTGCACTATGCCTGCTGCTAGTTTTCCACACAACTGTACAAGTATTTAGAACATGTACAGTATCACTGGAAAATCCCTGTTCTATGAAACCATGTAGCAACTTTGGACGACTGGTGGGTAGAAGATGTGACAGCGCTCATACAATGAGAAAAACAATACCAGAGAACTGCCCATTTCCCTAATGTCCAATGCCAGTATAGTACAGTGCACTTGAATAAAATTGTCTGCAGTGCTGATGTGAATCTCCCGGAAAGAAAATGATATTCCCTCAGATGCACAGCATGGATTATTAAAGAAAATGGTGTTCATGTGAGTCTCAGCTCATCCTTGTATTCCAAGACTTTGCCAAGGGAATGATGACAAACAACATCATGCCATTCTGCTTTTCAGGTTTACTTCTGCTAGGCATCCGACAAGACTCTTATGCTAGACTTTACAAGCTACAACACAATGGCATCACAACAGTAGCCCTCATTAGAAAATGGGCTGTAGAATCTCTGCAAACTGATTGGTCAATTGTCATGCATTGATTTTTACTTATCCACACTGAGCCATGCGTCCAGTAAAATCCGAACGCATGGCCATGCATCTGGTAAAATCTAAACGCATGGCTCAAGTCTTGTGCAGTGTTGTAGGTGTACTGGAGGCATGATAGGGAAAATGGTTGTATTTCATGAAAATACGAGCCCATTTTATAACACAAATTATGCACAGGCCTATTTCGTGGATCAATGACAATTGGATGCTCTCGTTTAACTTTGGAACAGTCTAAAACCCACTCACTGCGCTCACGTGTTTAAACAGTTCCAAAGTTAAACTCTCGCATCCAATTCTCACCGATCCGATCCACTCTGTCCTGTTCATCATTTGTATACCGACAACTTGGAGACTTCCTTGACAATCGAAGCCAACATGTGCTTGAAGGATCCATGTCGGGTAGTGCTTCTGGAGCACCACAAAGTGGAACTCTTTGCCTGATGAACTACCAGTGGTCAAGACTACCTTTGTTAACCTCTTTAACCCTTTAAGGGGGGGGGGGGGGGAGGATCTGCCCCCTTGACATTATGTGCAATAATTCTGCATCGCGAGAAGGCCTTGGCATGAAGCTTCTTGACTTTTTTCTTCAAGCCTCCTGCAACTATTGAGACCATATTTGCAACGTCCATGCATACCGTTGTGAAGCCATGCCCATTTTTGTAACTGCTCATCACCCCAAAACGGGCACAATTTTGTGATTTTGTTGACATATATCCATGAAGAACAGTGCTCAGTCATGAAACTTATAAAAACCTCACAATTTTTATTATCAATTACTATGTTGAATTCTATGCTACTTTTGGGAGAAAAGTGGTGACAATTTCCATTAAAAAACAGAAAAAAGTAAGACAAGCAAAGAAATACAAATCCCAAAATGAAATACAAAAGAATTTACATGACTTTTGGAAGTTTTTATGATGTAAATTGTTGAATAATTTGAAATAGATACAAACCAAAAAGTAGATTCTCAATGCTTTTTATTTGTGTTTAACAGGCTAAAGTACGATCTTGGGCTAAATTTACATAATCAATGCAATAATACAAATTGATGATTTGATGATTTCTATAAATCTGAAGACAAGATCTTGTAGATTTATGACATGGGTGTCACATGTTCCAAATTTAGGTACACCTGTAGTTGGGTAGCTGCAGAGAACTTTGAAAAAAATTTTATGGGCATTGTACATACAAAGTACACCACACCTGACCTGCAAGACAGTATGGCCAATGACCATATCCAATATGGACTGTACTTTTAGACAAGAAGAAGAAATGGGTGTGTAAGATTTTTCCGAATGTCCTCATTATGTCTTTCAAAATTTCTGACAATCAAAATACAGACATGTATGCTTACAGAAAGACAACGCAAGTACCAAATTGTGTCTCGTCCATTCGCGTACAAGGAATTAATATTTTTTATAACTCCCAGAAGTTAATTGACCTGCTTATGACCTTTGACCTTGTGGTGGCCTTCAACACCCCACGGGACATTTACCATCCAAGTTTGGTCACAAACGGACAAAGGGATCAAAAGTAATGAGCCATAATCGAAACGCGCCATAAAATCTTAACATTGGGCCCTAAAAATTTGTTGACCCCTTTCTGTGACCTTTGACCTTGTGATGACCTTTAACTCCCCAAGGGACATCTACCATTCAAGTTTGGTCACAAACGGACATAGGGATCAAAAGTTATGAGCCACAATCAAAACGCGCCTTAAAAACATAACATTGGGCCCTAAAAGTTTGTTGACCCCTGTCTGTGACCTTTGACCTTGTGACGACCTTCACCTCCCCAAGGGACATCTTCCATCCAAGTTTGGTCACAAACGGACAAAGAGATCAAAAGTTATGAGCCCTAAACGAAATGCGCCCTAAAAACTTAACATTGGGCCCTAAAAGTTCGTTGACCCCTGTCTGTGACCTTTGACCTTGTGGTTACCTTCAACTTCCCAAGAGACATCTACCATCACCCAAGTGACATCTACCATCACCAAAGTTTGATTGCCATTGTAGCAACATGTGCTGAGTTACGTGTGATAATTAAGAGAGTCTTGCATGTAAACTTTAACGTATGACCTCAAATGACCTTTGACCTTATCATGTGACCTCTTACGGCACCATAACATGAAGGTACCCCCAGTGCATCCATCACCCAAGTTTGATCGCCATTGTAGCAACATGTGTCGAGTTACGTGTGATAAGAGAGTCTTACAAGGGCAATTCCGCGGTTAGTAACGTTACATTTGAACAAATTTAGATATTTGTTTTTACTACTAAATTACCATTTATTCATTTCAAGCCAAAATTATGTCAAAAACATGTTCATCATTCCCAGGTGTATGATACAGAAAAGAATGAATACAATCCAAGAAATAATAGCATTGCTATGGCAACTTAAAGGGCTGGTTAGTAACGTTACGAAAAAAGGACATGACAAAAAAATGAATGTCTTGTAACAAAAAGTATGCAAAAATTCAAGTTACTTCAAACAAAGTGTTGCATTAATTTCAATTATTGCATCATGACAAATGTTCACACAATGTTTTTTAGCAGTTCGACCAATAATTTCTTAGCTAGACCCCCAAAAGCATGGTTAGTAACGTTACGGTTAGTAACGTTACATTTGTCCGGAGTAATTCCGCAGGTCATTTCACCCTTTTGTAATTGACAAAATGTCACATGACTTATGGAGTATTTAAATGTATATATCTTTTACCCTTTAACAAAACTTTGAGGAAAAAATTTCGAAGGAACCCACTGCAATTTGCATTTAAGTGAATTGCAGCATCCCCAGTCCCACATGTACATTTTAAATGATGGTTTTAGATCTCGCGAAATCAATCAATACGAAAGATAAAATCTACTGAATTTGAAAGACCTTAATGATTGGTGAACATCCATGGCATTAGTTGATACCTAGATTAAAGAGTAAGATAAAGAGGCACATTTCTTTTATCCATGTCATGTCCACCTAACTGCGGAATTGCCCACAAGTAAACTTTAACGTATGACCTCAAATGACCTTTGACCTTATCCTGTGACCTCCAACGGCACCATAACATGAAGGTACCCCCATTGCATCTATGACCCAAGTTAGGTTGTAATCCAAGCAACTTATGTGAAGTTATATGTCAAAAGAGAGTCTTGCAGGTAAACTTTAACACAGAAAAGAGTCTTGCACATACTCTTTAATATATGACCTCAAATGACCTTTGACATCATCACATGACCTCCGACAACACCATAACATGAAGATACCCCTAGTGCTTCTATCACCCAAGTGTGGCTGCCATTGCTGTAACAGTTGCCAAGTTATGCATCATAAGAGAGTCTTGCAGGTAACCTTTAAAGGGACTGTACAGTAGTGGTTAAGGTGGGGATTCATGTTTTGAACTTTCCTCAGTGAGATAATGAGAAACCTCTTATGAAATATGAAAGAGCATGTGATTTTAAGAAGGATTCAACGTTTATTTGATGAATATTGGTTTTCAAATGGCTGAGATATCCCCAGAAGTAATAATAATAAAAGGCGACATGCCCCAACTTTATTAGGATCTCTTTGTTTCACCTTGTTTTTGGATATCTCAGCCATTTCAAAACCGATTTTCATCAAATAAACTTTTGATACCCCTAAGAATTGCATGCTCTTTGACATCTCATAGAGTGGTTTCTGAATATCTCGCAAAGCGTTAAAAGCTAAATCCTCACCCCGACCAGAACTGTACACACCCTTTAACATTTGTGACGGACGACGGACAACGGATGACGGACGGACGACGGACGGACAACGGACGGACGCCATTTGGATCCCTTAGTCTCGCCTTCACCTCTGGTGGGCGAGACGAAAATGATTGCAGTCCTGGTGCTATCATTTTATCAGGCATTTCCCAGTGCAGCATAACAACTTACTGTCAAAGATGTACTTACTGCTTACTTCGTAGGGTTTCTTCTTCCTGCAATCTCCTCAATTTCCTTTTTTCTCTCTCACTCTCCTCTGGTTTGAAGTTTGCAAACTCCTGAACCTTTTTGCCAGGATTCTTGAACTGCAAGCTTCTCAATATCTTTGAATGCTACAAAAAACAAAAAAAAAAGCAGTATGAAATTGATGGAAAATAGTTATTGCACAACAGCATGAAAAGAATATGACACTTAAGAAAGCTTTTGAAGCTCTCAGGCAGCTGATAAGCAAATTGGGAAAGGAATCTTCTTTATTATGTCATCAAAGGTAAACAAAACACATGGAATGGTCTAATCATGCTGCCAACACCAATAAAACTAATTGCCTAATAACAACAACTACTAGAAGAGTTAGTTGTAAAGCAATCATAATGCAAGTGACATGTGGCAGGAATGGTATCGCCAGATACACTTTCCTTGTACTGTGGCATTTGGTGATTTATTGATCGCTTTGGGTGGGCTTGTGCCTCTAAAGCAGAATATGCAAACTTGACAAGTCATCGACCGAGTTGGGCGTGTGAACATGGCACATAAAGAGTTATTGGTAAAAGTCACTGTCACTGAAAGTATGAGGGAGCAAGCTTTTTCATGACACACCTTCGTTCTAAGTTTATATGAAACTTAGTATGAAATGTGGATAGAAAAGAGGAATATGTGACTCAGTAGCAAAAGATAAAAAAAAAAACAAAACAAAACAAAACATCAACCTCCCTATAACGTTTGATGAATAATAACCACAATATTGCACAGAAACATTGACCTTGCCATTTACCTGCCTGGGTATGCACCAAGGGTCTGAATAAGCCAGTTCGGAGATAGCTCATGTGCACATGGGTACAAATGACCTTTCATTTTTCTCAGTTGGTTAGGCACTTCACTCAATTCAAAGCGACATAATGCAGCAGCCTGCCCAACATAGCAATTTTTGGAACTCGTATTCTAACAAAGAATGAACCTGTGTAGATGAAGTGACCAGAATGGTTCGTCAATCAATACTTTGGGAAGCATCTATTGCATTGTGCTGTTTTGAACACATTAACAAACTTTTTCTGTTAACATTGCCAAATACCAGGCTTGCTGTCAGGTGGATGTACTTGCAGGCACCATTTATGAGGATTCCAAGAATAATCATAGCATTACAGATGCTTATCTCAGTGAAATTAAAAACCAACCTGTCTCTCGGTACAAATGACCTTTTTCTGCTCATGCTCAAACTGGAACCCCGAACTGGCGTATACTACTGGTGGCATCAGCAAAAACAGTAGCCATTTAGATTACTCTATGAGCAATTTATATAGCATACTTGAACAAATTTGGAAACAATAGGCTGGCAGAGCACATATGTGTACAACAAGAGACCTGGGGGTCTCGCGCTCACCTGAGTATCGCAAATTCACCTTCCACGCATTCTTGCACACTCTTACCTGAGAACACCTCCTAGGGGCCCCCAGGTGGGGCATGGTGCCCATTTGATGGAATTGAGATTCTATCCCCCACCCCAGGGATGCTACCTGCCAAGTTTGGTGAAAATTCATCATGGGGTTTTCAAGAAAATGATGAAAAATTACAATTTACAATGTAGGCCCCAATTTAGGCCCCCTGGGGACCCCCAGTTGGGTCATGGTGCCCATTTGATGGGGATGAGATTCAATCCCCATAGTGATGCTACCTGCCAAGTTTGGTGAAAATTCATCCTGGCATTTCCAAGAAAAGAGATAAAATCTAAAATTTAGGCCCCAATTTAGCCCCTCAACTGGTCAACTGTTTTTAGCTGTTCGATTCTGTAGTCAAACTGGAATGCGGGGGCAATTCAAAACATAATGATTTCTGCTTGTCCCTATTGATATCAGCATTTATAATCTAACAGGCAATGGGCTGGATGCATAAAAACTAGCAATTGCTTGTGCTAGCCTTTTAGCTTGAATCCATATGCATAAAACAAGTTCCGAGCAAAAGCTTTTGCTAGCAAGCACAAGCATTTGCTTAAAAATGTATACATAAAACAGACCTTTTGCTTGTTCTTGTCAGCAACTGCTTATGATTTTCTAAGCTCTGTAAAACAAGCTTGAGCTTTTGCTTAGCTAGGACGTTCGCTTTTGATTATCATTTTCATATTCGTAAAAGATAGACCAAACTTGTGGAGTGGTATAAGAAATTGCTCCTAAGTTGTGTAAGAAACTGTCATACCCTCCTTTGTTCTTGTGTTCGCAAATGCGTGACGTCCTTTTGTTGAAAATGCAAGCAATTGCTTGTGCAGGGCAAGAAAAATGTATAAATGCACTTGTGTAGCAAGAGGTTATGAATAAAGTTTAAAGTATTTGCTTGAAATTGATCTTTTGCTTGACAAGCTTGTGCTTGTGCTCGTGCTCGAAGCAATTGCTTGCAAACAATTGCTACCTTTTATGCATACAGCCACATGTGATTGCAATGAGAAAGTTTATGTTTGAAATGATTTTTATGCTTAGACTGGGATGTTTTCACTGGTTTGCAAATACTGTTAACCTTTCAATGTCATTTCATTTCTATTACATATGGATACTCTTTTCATACATATCTAATCTAGAGGCACAATGCACTTTTGGCGTACAATTATGTGGACAAATTTCATTGTTTCTCAACTTAACAATGCAATGCATGCAACAAACTAGTATTGATGCCTTGCTTTGTGATACAGCATTTGCCATAGCAAATTTCTTCAGGCAATCCCATTTGATTTCAATGCCACTTTAATACCATCTTGATGCTGCATACATTTACTGTAAGTGCTGAGAAATGCAGAGGAAATGCAGCAGGAAATTAAGATTTTAAATATGTCCATAATGTTCTTGCCTTTGGCCTTTAAAAACACGTAGAAAATACTATACAGCATACCAATATCTGTCTTTTGATTTGCTGTAATTCAAATCATGCATACCCTCCTCAATACCTCCAGATTTCAAATGGGTATGATTATGTTTATATACCAAAGGTCTAGTTTGTAATAGAGTATAAGGAATAGAGGTTCAGCAGTCAATGCCATTTCATCCTACAACTGTACATGTGATGTACATGTATGTGTTCACCAAAGACTAAGAGTGACTGATAACACTTACAGGTTATGTACATGTTTATTTTTTACCTGTCAAGTTGACATTCATGGAAGCTGAAAGGTTTTTTCTGGTCCTGTAAATGTTGACTATATGAAGTTCAATGAATAAAGCTAGAATTACAACCCTATACCTTCGTACCAACTTTAAATGAAATCATTTGAGTAACAACCAAGTTAATGCATTTATAAGCATTTATTTGTTTATTTATTCATTTTATTTATTTATTTTTAAATTCTATTTCATTTTATTTATTTATTTTTATTATTTTCTACTTATTTATTTATTTATTTTCGTTTATTTATTTATTTATTTATTTATCTATATATATATATATATATATATATATATATATATATATATAATATACATTTTTTTTTTGGGGGGGGGGGGAGGGGGGGGAGTATTCATACGATCAGGGTGCCTCCAACCCAGTGAAATGTGGATGAGAGCAGCATCACTAAGGTGAAGGCCAGTGTCTGCTCTAACCAATAGTACACTGCCACACAAATTTGAAGTTAGTCAATAATTCAGCTTGGGGCACACACAAGCAGGCCTTGTAAATATCAACTTTTTTGCCTGTAAATCAGAACTTGAACAAAATCTATCAAAAAAAAGAAGAAAAAACATATAGAATGTAGAGTGCACACACAAGAAATGTAGCAGGGCCATAATGGCTGCCAGCAGAATAAAACCAGAGAATTTCCACAACCCCTTGTCTCCAGGGAATATTCATGTTAGTCCATTGATTGTCTCACATCTTGTGTTTTTGTACAAACTCCTTACTGCAAGGGTATAAACATAAAGTTCATATGGATTTTATTGAAGTAAAGATGCAAGAAATATAAAATGAATGCATAGGCTATTCAACCCCAATAATACAGTTGTCCATGTCCCCAGTCCACTGGAGTTACACAGCAAAGTCATTACTCTATCCTATAATGAGAAAGGGACACCACTGATACTGTCATCACACTTACAGCACAATTTTTACAACTAGGAAATTTAATATGTTTTACCTACCTCTGCTTTACTCGGGCCTTTATTCTTCTGATGGGACATCTTTCCAGTGACTGCAGGAATACACAAGCGCAAGGAACATAATTTTATAAGCATATGTCACATTGTTTATTCTGCAGTGTGTCTCTAAAAAAAGTAAACCCAACTTCAACGTCAAATTTTCAGAAAACTATAAAATATTTACACATTATTTTTTCATGGTTAAATAGTCCAATAAGTCTTCTGTCCAATGATACCATGTAGGTTAGGTAACTCTCATGCATGACTGAGCATGATTCAACTTAGTGAATGGGTGTGAAATCATCACTGTGGCAAGTTCCGTGATCAGCATACTTTCTCACATTGTACCAGATGGCTCTTTATGTTGGAGGCTGCCTGTCGGGGAACTGCACCCGAAAAGCCATTTGAACTTCCACGAAACTTCTTGTTTCCTGGTATCGAGTTACCAGGAATACTCTCTGCTCAATTGTCAACTGTACCATGTATGGAAAGCATGTGAAGTGTGCCTGTGTCAGGAACAACCTTTGCTGAAGTTGTTATGTAATCATAGGCCTAACATGGGACAAAAATTTAACTTCAAATATGCCCTGAATGCATGACAATAGCAAGAAATAACTTGCCACAGTGATGATTTCACACCCATTCACTAAGTTGAATCATGCTCAATCATGCATGACAGTTACATAACCTACATGGTATCATTGGATAGAGGACTTATTGGACTATCTAACGATGAAAAAATAATGTGCAAATATCTTATAGTTTTCTGAAAATTTGCTGTTGAAGTTGGGTTTACTTTTTTTAGAGACACACTGTACAGGTACATTCTCAGCCTGTACATTTTACCTTAGAATGTACCTGATCCAGATACACAGTGCCAGCTCTGCTACTAGCTACAGCTAGTGGACTCCCATTATAATGAAGTCCTCGGGACCAGCAGTTTTCTTTCGTTATATCACAATTTCGTCATAAATAACCGAACAAATAAACGACAAAAATACATAGAGTGGATAATGTTGCGGCTTGAATTTTTACTTCGTTGTAACCGGAATTTTGTTATAACTGTGTTCGTTATAACGGGAGTGCACTGTATTCTAATTTCTACTTCTATTGGAGAACTTCACCTTTGACTAAGCACTGGCTGGGAGCTTAAACAGATATCTACATGACGAACAAGACTCAGAGTGGCATGGTAAATCAAATATAAGGCAATCAAACAGCCACACAGATGTATTCATGGCCCCCCGAGTGACTGGATACCAGCCACTTGATTGTGACTGACTACCCACTAGGTACCCAGGTAAAAAAAACAAACAGTTAGAATCCAGTCTGAGTCAACTGGTACTGGCACCAGTTCATTCCAGTAAGGCAAATGGATTCAATACGGAAATTGGAATACTGGAATCAACTGAAATCCAATTGAAATCCAGTTGAAAGAGCAACCCCGCCGTTGAGAACGGCAATATTTTCAGATTCTCTCAGTGCTCTGTCATTTTTAGATAACAACTCTTCTATTAAACATGATTTAACATGTGAAATTTTACTGAAATGTTCACAATTAATATCCAATGGATTTACTCTTTCCCCGATCTGGATTTCTTCACATTGTGATCTCAAAGGAAACAATTGTGCGGACTCCCTTGTGAAGAAAAGCCTAAACAAAGACTACATAACAAACATGATTCGTCCAACTGTCTCAGAAATTAGACAAGTCATCCGGACAAAATGCCTGGACTCCTGGGACGAGTCTTGGCGTACATCCACACATGGTTGTCATTTATATCTTATTCACAATGATGTCAAACAACCTTTCCACATCAATTGTACTTGCTGTCATGACGAAATCATCATTCATTGACTTAGAATGGGTCATGCTCGTCTACCCGCTTATCTACATTTAATCCACAAACACCCTAATATGATATAATATGAACTGTTTGTCGGCTAATATTTGTTTTAAATGAGAGATGATTTAGTCGTAATTGTTATTTGCAATTCATGTCCTATGTAGATAGTTTTTTTTTTTCTTTTTTGTTCATTAAGAACATATTACTGTTATGTCATGTACTAATTGACATACTCAGATGTACACCAAATTGTAATACTGACTGGAGAGGCTCAGAGACACTCATAGGCACAGAGCTACGTCAAGTATTGCTCCTGAATAAATGTCTCGTAACTGCTGAATCACGCCTGTCAAGGAATTATTCTTTGTGTCAAGGATGACAACATAACATGGTGGCAGCTGCGGGATTGGAATTAATCATATTTTTTAGGAACTCTCAAAATTACGAGTGACACTGTTTTTGGAAACACGAATCCAGACTTGGAACTGCACCGATGCGTCGCCTCTCCCACAGTCTAGTGACCGCATCACTGTAGCACTGTGTCGTCTGTGCTATCCCTGGAACTACCATGTTGTGCCTATGATGCAAATTCAAGTCTACCAAGTACGTGGACTAATAATATGCATCAGCGTTGAAACGAACACTCGACTTGTAAACTTAAAAAGTGAACTAGAAATGTTGCTAAGACGACTGGTATGCCTCCACCATAATGCATGATTCTCCTAATAGGTCTATAGTACATGTGGACAATGTGTGATTACATTTTCACAAAATTGGCAAAATATCAAAATGACAAGTTTGTCACAAATGTGTTGAATGTTCACCTTCCTTGATCTAGGTTTAATTGGATGAATAGGAGAGCATGTATTTGGGGATTTAAAAACTTTAACTTGACTTTGACCCATTCATAAGTTTATGCATTGAGTAATTTCCAAGGTACGGAGAAAAAGTGCAATTTCGGTATTGAAAAGTACATTGCTAGCATTTTCGCCTGGCCTTTGACCCTAAAATTCATAGGATAAATCACTGTCAGGCAGAACATGCATAAATATGTAAAGATAGTTTCAAGATAACTTGAGCCACTTCCGAGATATGGAGGAAAAGTTAGTTCATGCACTTTCTCTTGATCTTTGACCTTTTGACCTTCGAGGTAAAAAAAAAGAGAGAGAAAAAAAGAAAGTTTCCAGAGAATCTCTACTAGGTTATACATGCATACACCAAGTGTAAAAAAAAAAAAAATCCTGCTGGCATTGCATAAATATTCATGAGGGAAATAGTAAAATTGTGAAGTGTTGCCCTTGACCTTTGACCCCTGACCTTTGACCACATGAACCCTAAATTCTCTAGATAATCACTGCCAGTCAGTACATGTATATATACTATGTTCCATGAAGATACCTTGAAAAATTTCCAAGTTACAAAGAAAAAAGAGAAGTTTTAATATTTTTACTTCACCTTTTGACCTTTGACCTCATGACCCCAAACGTTCACCAGAGAATCTAAATTGGGTAATACATGTATACACTAAGTTTCAAGAAAATATCTTCAGGCATTGCATAGATACGGTGGAAATAGTGATATTTTGACCTTTAGCATGTGCACCCAAAAGTTGATAGGCACAACTTCACCCCCTAATACACATACATGCCAAGTTTCATTAAGATACCTCAAAAGGTTTTTTCGTTATGCTGTCCACAAAATTCATTACGGACAGACGGACGGACAGACAACCCGAAAACATAATGCCTCCGGCACCACTTTGTGGCGGAGGCATAAAAATTTGGAAACTTTTGAAACTTCATCCCGCTGTTTTGCCCCTATTGTGTGAGTTTATGGACGCTTTCCGGCACGCGAAGGGTTCATTTTGCATAGCTTACATGCAAAGACCAATGTTAGAAGGACTTTGTGCTTGTTTTGCCAAAGAAAGCCGTTATATTGCGTGAGTTTTGGACGCTTTCCAGCACGCAAGTGAGTAAAAGCAATTCCATATCTACGGAAGATTTTCTCTACTACGGAAAAAAACTGCATTGTTTCGACTCTGCATTGGAATGTGTGGCCTTGATGGAATGATATTTTGTCTGTCTCGAGATGTGTGACACTGACCGAGTTAAATAATGGTTTTGGACGCTTTGCAGCACACATCCAAGACAAATTTTTCCACCGCCACACAGGTTAGTCTGTAAAACAGCCGTTCTCACGGCTAGTCCAAACTAAGTTACTTTGTACTGCCAAAGTTAGTGAGAATAATCTGACAAATGAGAGAAGGATATTATTCAGAGGGGTGAAGGCTCAGGTTTGAGTTTCTTCAGTTTGTCTCCCTCTACAAATGAAAATTTGTTAAGATCGCAACTGCTGATCTATAAATAAACAAACATGTCGGAAAAAAGGAACCAGTGGGACTCGAACCTGTCATCTACTGCTTTCCGGGCAGCGACACTACCACCAGGCTGTCCCTGGTTGCCGGCAGTGACACAATGAACATGGAACAAATACCCAAGCTCCTAAATTCCGACATTGTTATGTTAAGTAGTCCAAGGCGGACAAGGCATAGGATAAATGAAAGAAGGATATTATTCAGAGGGGTGAAGGCTCAGGTTTGAGTTTCTTCAGTTTTTCTCCCTCTACAAATGAAAATTTCATTTGTAGAGGGAGACAAACTGAAGAAACTCAAACCTGAATAATCTGACATTTTGACACTATCGCCGATCGGTACTGGCAGCTCAGTTGAGAAGGCATCGACGTACGTGATGTCTAGCTACCTAGCTACGTGCATGCATGAGCAATCGAATCGGAGCTGTGTGAAGCCTTATGAAGGAACTATTTTCTGCCGTTCAAGCAACAGTCCAGGACAACTGGCGACGGTACGGATGTTCACCGAGCGACCAACGTAGAGCGAGCAGCCCCAAGCCAAGGGCAAGGACAAATTACTCTGTCTTGAAACCTTCGTTTTCGATCCAGGATTTATTTATAAATTTAAAAGATCAAGTAAGTCGAAAATAACTGGTTGTAAATTGTACCAATTTAAAATGGAGTTGTGGACCAGGTTAACTTCCGTCTAAATTGTTCATTGAAAAAAAAAATATATACACGTATTCTTAAAGATCTCATTTGGTTTGGTGTAGATCTAAGTCGGCCAAACTACATTAACCGAAGATTTTTTTTTTCTTTCATGTGTAAATTTAAATGTAAAGTATAATAGATTTAGATGAAAATGATTGTTTATAACTGGAGTGTGAGAATTGAGTTATTTTTAATACATGCATAAATATCACCTAATTTTGTTTTCAATTTGTATAAATTCTGTGATTTATTGGAATTATTCAACACTGTAATAGTGGAATTCAGAATTGAATTTTGGTTAAATTTATTATTGGCATCAATTTGCAGCATGCTTTAGATGCTGCATTCATTGGAATTTGGGAAAATTATAATGTAAACACTGGGTTTAATAGGTTTTAAATTGATTGATGAGATAGTGTATTCAAATACTGATATTTCATACTTGAAACATCTTATTCAGTACCCATATTGACACTTTTTTTTTCTTTTCATGTGTATGGAAGCATTTGATTTTATATTCATGCCAATTTCAATTAATAATAGTGCTTATTATTGTTAAACTGGAATTGCACATTTCTCTATTAACATTGCATAGGGATTGTATTACAAATATTTGTTATAACTGGGCACATAAATTTTCTAAACAGTCTCTAACTTCTCAATTGATAATCAAAGAACACATGTATTTTATGTGATTGTGTTTTATGTCATGCTAAGTTGACAATTTTATTATTATGTATTGATGTTTTTCACAGCATTTTGTCAGTAAACTAAATACCATGGCTGGCCCCCTCCCTACCCCAACTTTTGACTGGGATTGCTCAGACAAAGCTCAGGCATTTAAAGAGTTCAAACAGCTATCCCAAATGTGGTTTAACGTAAAGGGAACCAAGAAAGAAGACCAATACAATTACATAGTAATGTGGTCAGGTCGCGATGGTCTCCGCATTTTTAACACATGGAATCTGACTGAAGAGCAGTTGAAGGATCCTCAGAACATTTTGAGTAGATTGCAGAGTCACATCCTGCCTACCAAAAACTTTTGTATCCACCGACTGGAATTTCAGCACTACAGACAGCTGAATAATGAGGCTATTGATGACTTTGTTGTTAGATGAAAATCAAAAGCAGCCAAGTGCCTCTTTAGGGATGAAGACATCCAAGAAGAACGCATAATTGAGGTACTGATTTCTGGAGTTCAGTATCCGGAAGTCCAGAAAATGCTTCTCGCAAAAGACAAAATGACTCTGAAAGAAGCCTTGGATATCGCGAGAACGCATGAAGCGAGCACAGCACACATGTCCCAGCTTCGAGGACTAGAGAACAATGCTAATGTTCATACAGCTCAGAAAAGCCGTATCTGCCCGAATTGCGGCACAGTCCACCCGAAAGGGAAATGTACCGCATACTCCTCTACTTGCCACAACTGCGGGAAAAAAGGTCACTGGAAGAAGATGTGCTGGAGCAAAAGCAGTAACAGAGGAAAAAATTATGACCGCCGTGGACCATCCAAACTGAAATCACAGTTTCAACAGAAATCACAGTCTCATCAACAAGGACGGAATAAGAAAAAAGGGACCGGTAACAAAGCTGTCCACCCACTTGAAATGACTGACGATGATGAAAATGCAACAAGAGAATTCAACTCACTAAAACTTGAGACTTTGACGGTTAACATGGACCTGTGATTCGACAGCCTAACTGCTGATGTACGCGATGAGGTATTTGCCACACTAGCCATAGACATTCCGAATAGGCGAGGAGATCACACTCTCAAAGTGAAAGTTGATACAGGAGCACAGGGCAACATACTGCCTACCCGCATCTTCAAGCAGATCCAGCCAGAATGGGCTGACGGGGATGATACCACACGCGAACCTCTGATCTCCAGGAGCAGCACACGACTCTTAGCGTACAACGGTGCGGAGATTCCCCAGCACGGGACAGTGAACCTATCGTGTAGATACAAGAATGGGAAGTGGCACAAAACTACATTCTCTGTGGTTGATACTACCGGACCAGCACTCCTGGGTCTACCCAGTTCAAGGGAGATGGAACTGGTAACACTAAATTGCACTGTGCAGGCATCACCACAGGCACCTGTAAGGAATACCAAGGACCTACAGGGAAGGTATCAAGACAGGTTTGAATACATCAGCAAATTCCCTGGTGAATTCCACATTGATCTAGAAGACGATGCACAGCCGGTCATCCACTCCCTAAGAAGACTTCCCATCCACTTGAAGGAGGAACTCCAAGGAGAACTCAATAGGATGGAGGAGCTTGGAGTAATCAGAAAAGTCACAGAGCCTACTGATTGGGTATCCTCAATAGCCCTGAGCCATAAATCCAATGGAAAGCTTCGTGTTTGTCTTGACCCCAAGGACTTAAAAAGGGCATGCAGAAGGACCCATCACAAGACACCCACACTTGAAGAAATCACCTTCAAGATGAGCGGAGCAAAGGTCTTCCGCAAACTTGACGCCCGTTATGGGTACTGGAGTATCGTCCTGGACAATGAATCCAGTCCCCTAACCACATTCAACTCTCCACTTGGACGATACTGTTTCAAGAGACTTCCCTTTGGGCTAAATGTGTCGCAAGATATATTCCAGGCAAAGATGGACGTGATCTTGGAAGGATGTCCTGGTGTCATAGGGATCGCTGACGACATTGTTGTCTTTGGTTCCTCAGAAGTGGAACACGACAACAACCTGCATATAGACTCATGCAGAGAGGACGCACATACGGACTAGTGTTCAACCTAGACAAGTGTGACATCAAGATCGCCTCTGCCAAGTTCTTTGGGTGCTACTATGATGCAAATGGCATACACCCTGATCCTGGAAAGTGGCCAGTATCAGGGCACTGTCTCCCCCTCAGAATGTGAAGGAACTACAGCAATTCCTCGGAATGGTACAGTACCTTTCACCATTCTTTCCCCACTTAGCAGATACGACTCGCAAAGACAGAGAATGGCGGTGGTCAAGTTTGCACCAGATGGCCTTAGAGACTCTCAAGAAGAAAGTTGAAGAGCTTACAACTCTGACATACTTTGACCCATTGAAGCTGACAGTCATCCAAGTAGACTCATCACAGAAGGGCCTAGGAGCCGTCCTCCTTCAGGACAACAATCCTGTTGCCTTCGCGAGCAAAGCATTGTCACCCACCGAGCAACGGTACGCGAACATTGAACGTGAATTACTAGCAGTAGTCTTTGGATGCACACGTTTCCACACATATATGTGTTTGGATCTAGGTTTACTGTTGAGTCAGATCATAAACCATTGGAGAACATCCAGCACAAGAATCTTGCTGACACCCCACCAAGACTCCAAAGGATGATGCTAAGGCTTCAACCGTATGATGTCCACATCATGTACCGTCCAGGAAGCACGATGCTACTTGCTGATGCACTCTCAAGATTGAGCCCAATCTCAGGACAAACCCTGGACATAGAGGAGACAATCCATGTCATACACTGCTCTGACACAAAGAAATAAAAAAGCAGACCCTGCAAGACAAGACCATGAGTTTGCTTGCCACAAGAGTGATAGAAGGATGGCCCGAACACGCACAGGATCTACCCAAGGAGATCAGGAATTTTTGGTCTTGCAGAGACTCCTTCTCTATCGAAGATGGCATTCTCATGAAGGGAGACCGGATCTTCATACCCCAACGGATGAGGAAGGAGGTCCTAGAGAAAATCCACATTGGACATCACGGCATAGTCAAGTCGCAGGCATCACGTTCGTGTGTATTCTGGCCTGGCATAGACAAAGATGTGGAGAATATGACTCGCTCCTGTATTCAATGCCAAGCACACCAAAGAAGACAGTCTGCAGAACCACTCACTAACCATGAGGTACCCCAAGGCCCTTGGAAAGTTGTTGGTACTTACTTGCTTCACTTCCGTAACAACGAATACTTGATCATCATGGATTACTTCTCTAAGATGCTGTTCGTTAGGAAATTACCTGCCGGTACTCAAGTGTGGCTGTAATCCGTCTGACAAAGGCAATCTTCAGTGAACATGGAATCCCAGAGAAAGTGATAAGTGACAATGGGCCACAACTCTCTGGTGAGGAATACAAGAGATTCAGCCAATCCTGGGGATTCACACATGTCACCTCTTGCCCACACTATCCCAGAAGTAATGGTCAAGTGGAGAGAGCAATACAAACTGTGAAGGCAACCCTGACCAAGGCCAGAGAAGGTGCCAAGATGAGTTTCTAGCCATGCTCTCCCTCCGTAATACCCCGATAGATAGCAAGCTTCCGCCACAGTCTGCAGAATACTGTACAGGAGGAAGTCTAGAAGTGCACTTCCAGTGAAAGACACTAACCGTGGTAACATACCAAACAATGATGAGATCCGCCAGATGCTTTGTGACTGTCAATCCAAGCAGAAGGAAAACCATGACGTACGCGGTACCGATGGTACAAGGAAGCTACCGAACCTAGAGATAGGGCAACGAGCTCGCATGAAAGACGGCAGAACAGGACTCTGGACACCGGTGGTCGTGAAGGACGTATGTGCCGAACCAAACTCCTACCTGGTACAGACCCCCAATGGGCACACACTGCGCAGAAACCGTAGTGACCTGCTGAGAGACCTCGGTACCACAAATATGCGGGTCCACTTTGCCCCCACCACTGAAATCTTGACACCCTAGAAAAGCAAACCAGATGTATACACTAATAGAAATGGTCGCACTGTAAGACCACCAAAGAGGCTTATCACAGAGTAGCAAACACATACTCTGCTTTGTAAATACTGTTTTATGTGTTAAGAATAGCCCTTGTGACTATTCCCTTTTCGATTGAAAATTACTTGTTTTGAGATGCATGAGGTAAAGCACTTCAAATTATTCACATTTATGGAAAACGGGAGAAGTTATGTGGTGTAAACTTTGAAACTTACTGACATAATGTGACAATGTAACATCCAATGCTGAGATATACCATGTTCAGTCAGATCTGTCGATAAAAGTGCATATTGACTTCATGGGTTAACCAAATTTATGGAAGATAATTCTTATTAGCATTCAATTGTGATAATGAGATAGGTATGAAATTACTATAGTTCACACTAGCTTCACACATAAATATTTATAGATTGAACTTTTGGCATATATAACATACCAAAGGTACAAGAAATGAGCAAAAGTTTTTCAACCTACGCATTTTGAAATTAGTCAAAATTACTAGTCTTTAATCAATCTCTATGTATCAGTGACAAGAACAATACTAGTGATATATGTGTGTGTAAGTTTATTCATATTAGGCAATTAATTTACCTCAGATGTGGAATTGTTACATTACTGAAGATATTTGCTTCAACAACAGGTCACAGATAAATTGCTTACAACATGCAAGTTGCTATTCCATATACATTTGACTTGCATATGTGTCACATTGAGTGGCAGATACTGTATAAATGTTACACAGTGTTATGATCAAGATACCAATTTGGCGTTCGTTGAAAAGAATGTGTTTTCTAAAGTTGAGCAGTTATTCTGACTCAGTCAAAGACCTCATCTTCTTTGTTGAGAGAGGGATGTTATGTCATGTACTTATTGACATACTCGGATGTACACTAAATTGTAATACTGAGTGGAGAGGCTCAGAGACACTCATAGGCACAGAACTACGTCAAGTATTGCTCCCGAGTCCTAAATAAATGTCTTGTATTTAAATGCTGAATTACGCCTGTCAAGGAATTATTCTTTGTGTCAAGGATGACAACATAAAAATTACAAATTTGTTTAGATAAGGATGGCAAACCAACACCATTTAAAGACAATGTTCTACGGGTGAAATGGATGCACCTTTCTTGAGGAGACCCCCTGAGATTTCACAATGACTGCCGCAGGCGATAGGGGTTAGTGGGGATGTACTAATTATGTAGAGACATCAGCAACAGAGGGGCGCCCCCATGTGGCAGGCACCTCTCTGCTTGCTGTTCACAGGTGAGTTGATGAAAATGAGAACGTCACAAATTACACAAGAATTTCAGTGCTTAGATGTTATGGTGTTGTATTATCGTTATTGGTAATTGTTATGAAGAGTTTTAGGGGCCAAACAGGCATACTATGTGAAGTGAGAGTGTTTGTCAGAATTTACATGAAGCCATTCTATTTGTCCCTGGCTGATTGCAATTGACGTTCTACATAACACTGAATTATACGTGTAGACTATGTATGTGTTAGCCTATGTTGGGTCTGCTTGCGAATATGTGTTGGGTGTAGGCGTAATGAGTCACTGCGGCCGTAGGCTTGTACGTATGATGTACATTGTACTGCAGTATACAAAGCCTGTAGGCCTAAGTGGGTTTGAGTACCCGGTCAGTTCAGGACGACGTGTTGGATAAAGCGTAGTCGGTGTGTTACGTGTAAAAGAAAGGAAGCCTAGTGTGATAGGAAGAATGGATGGCTTTTATTAATTATCGCTGCTTAATTAATGTAACTATGTAACACAACTTTGGTAGAAGAGTAATTAGAAATAGAGTCAGGTGTACAGTGTAGGTACGACGTTATGGTTTATATGGTACCACAACTGAGGTTGTTCAAGAGGGAATATCGTTCCTTTGCTTCCCCTAAATAGAGCAAGATTCGGTATGGATAGGAGGGACAAGGGTATATTGTAAGTGTGTTGTCTGGCTAGAGATTTAAGCAACTACCTGGGTATCGATTGCAACAGTTTTGATACGCATAATAGAGGAGTTAAAGGACAAGTCCACCTTCTTATGTATACATAAGGATTGAGAGAATGCAGCAATATTAGAAGAACACCTCAGTTAAAGTTTGAGGAAAATTGGACAATCCGTTCAAAAGTTATGAATATTCTAAGTGTCTGCGCAGTCACTACTGGAAGAGGAGACTACTACAGTGTATGATGTCACATGCGTACAACTTTATAAGGAAAATAAAAAGAGAATTTCACAGAACTTTACTTTTTGAATAAAGTGCACATTTCTTCGACTTGCTACTGACGTATGTTAAGGGTAATATTATTTCCCCTGCCTTCTGAAAGAGAGAAGTCCAGTGTTCTTTTGTTATGCGAGAAAAATGGAAATATGTTGAATTTTCTTTATTCTTTCTTTATGTCGTTGTACTCATGTGACATCACAAGCTATCGCAAGCCTATAGTAGTCTTTTCATCCAGCCTTGACTGAGCAGAAACTTCAAAAATTCACAACTTTTGAACGGATTGTCCGATTTTGCTCAAACTCTCACTGATGTGTTCTACTAATCCTAATAATATTGCTGCATTCACTCAACCCACATGTGTATGAAGGCGAACTTGTCCTTGGCTTTAACAATATTGCACTGCCGTTAGTATCATGAGAGGTTTGCCATTCCCAGACATTATGTTGATTGGCATTTATTTTTCATAGTTGGTGTACGGGTACCCTGTGATCTAAAGTTGCAAGATCAGCAGTAGCTTGGTGTAATATAATTTCTTTAGCATTATTATACCTCCATCTTACCTTACTGCCTCCCTGATTTAATGTAGTATGAATCAGGTGTGTGATTGAAATTGTTTTGAGTAACACTACGTCTACATATTAACAGTTGATTGATTGGGATGAAGTGACCTTTAAACCTTAGGAATGGTAGGTGGAAGAGAGGATTAGACACAACATTCAACAAGAACACTTTAAAATTAAGTACCTAACGTTACGTCGTTAGATCTATTCTAACGACTACATAAACAAATTAAGCTAAATTAAGTTAAGGCCTCCGACTAACTGTTAGCCCAGCCCTAGTTTCTGCCCTAGGCTGGTACACCCTTCATAACCGTCGACTTCTAGCACAGTGATCAGTGTGTCCTATTCCATAAAATTCATTATCAACTGGTTTGCATCCCACACCCACAAATCATCACACCTGCAACTTATATTGGAAGACATGACCACCAACTCACGTACACAGTACCCACAGCAACCATCGATCCTAACTGCGACCAGCCCCAACACGCACAGTGTGTAACTAAACTGTGTACACGGAGCGTCCCGGGGTTACCATCGATCCCTACAAGTTTTCACTATTTCCAAGAGCAACAAGACTGTGGAACAGTTTGCCAGGCGCAGCTGTTCAACTCACCAACCCAACAGAATTCAGAGAGGCTGCACTCCAACATATCATCGTAATGCAGCCTTCTTCTGGTTCCAGTGACGTGTCCTGAAAGGAGCCAGCCTTATTTTACTTGCACGAGTTCAACCACTTTTATTGTACAAATATGTGGGTTATGAACCTTATCAGCTTATGGCATCTCTGCACCCTTGTTGACACACAGCAAGGATTTTTCATCCCGGTATAGCTTCAACGGAGCTGCAGTTACAGTTTTGGGATTATTTCAACAAGTAACAAGTATCAAGTGCAGTGTTAGACAGTCTATTTACTCCGACTCCGAGCGAGTGCAGTCAGAACAGTCACTGAGTCAGCAATCGATCCTGGAGATCTGACGTACCTTGAGTAACAGTGAATCCACGGACGGATACGGTGCTCCTCCTCATCAGCTACTCGTACCGCTCTGGCGATCTAACAATGTTAGATGTTTTCTAGGCCTCGGCCCCGGCCGGGACGCGCGCTACGCTGTGTGTAATGTCTTGGGCCGAGCTCCGAGCTGATGCTTCATTCACGCCGTACCACGTCTTCTAATGGGCGCTGACATGTTTGCCTCTTTCTCGCATGATAACTTTTGAAACAAAATTTTTCATTTTTATTCAATAAAATATTATAGATATTGAATAAAATTACAAATTAAGTATTTCTCACATATTTTTAATTGAATAAATTGCATTAAATGATTCGTAATATTTTAAAAACATGATATGCTATCACTTTGTATGAAAACATATTTGTAGACGGGTTTCCCAAATTGATTTTAAGGGTTCAGCACTCCGAGGAGTAGGTGTACTGTGTGCGAGTTTTACGCTGTTGCGCTGAGCGAGTTGAGTTTCTCCACTTCAGTCGCCATTTCCCTGGAGGAACCTGACAATGGCTCAAGTATCTGTTCGTCTGGCTGCAGCCGCAGCTAGGAGTTTGTCTCGACAAACTCCTCAGGTAATTATTAATACTTTATAGATATGTATGCTATGAATGAAGCTGATTTGTGTCTGTCTGTGTGAGTGAGGCTGCCCTGAATTTGACACCGTCAGCGGTGTGATAATGATCAGTCAGTTAAATTTGCGTAGTAACAAACCAGGTATTTCGCTAAGAGTAAATCCGGTCATATTCTACGAGCTCTGAAACTTCAGATATTAGGTGTAGTTTCTGGAGAAGAGCTGATTTACCGGTTATGCAATTATAGGCAACATATGAGGTCAAAGTTTGGTTTGTATTATGTGCAGTAGCTGGAGTGTTGGCCCAAAGGTGTAGACCCTGCTACTTCCACTTGCAGTCTTGCAAGGGTTCCATACAAGGTAGTGGCTGTACTCAACCCCAAGCCCCCCCACCCCCCACCCGGGGCCCCGTGTCCCACCACCACTTGCCACATGCATGATGTGTGTGTAAGTGTGTGCATCCATCCATGCGTAGATAGGCTCATTCAATAGAAATCAAAAAATGTTCTAACGACATAACGTTACGTTCTTCAAACTGACAAAAGAACTCTCATTGGACATTGCAAAGTAAAAAACCACGAATCGTACCTTGTCATTTTGACCGAAAGATCGGTCTGTATCTGTCCGTCGGGGAATGTTCCGCGGAGACTGCGTCTGGCTTCACGGATCCCCTCCGTATACAGACCGAAGTCAATGATTGCGGCTCCTGTGTGGAGCAGTCGCGCACAGATCAAACGTTACGATAAACCAAATTTCAGACAGCTTTTTTACATTCAAACAAGTATGACATGACATGACGCATTATGCAGCAATATTTGGGATAAATTTTTCACATTGTGCAATTGAAATACTCACATAGCCTCGGTTATAATGCAGAAATTTTATCGATATCGCAACATCGCCGTTCGCGAGCAGTAAGTCGCCATTTTGAATCTGTAACAATTGCTAAGCCAATCACATGCGAGGTACGTGTTTTAGTAAAACAATTACGTAGAAACTACCTCGCATGTGATTGGCTAATAGATTCATAGTGTATGTTTCTGCAGTTTGAATGTGACGACGCGACAGGCTGTGTTTTACGTTGAAAATTCTCCTAAAATGTTGGATTATTCATTAATCTGGTGAGTGTAACGTATTCTTAAAAAAATAAATTCACCATACAAGCTTAAATTTGCCGACCTAGGGCCGTGAATTAGACGCAATCGAGAAGGGTGAGGTACCTCACCCAATTTTCCATAGAGATAGTGGTTAAGAACATCCACACAGCAATGGGTACTGCAACCTTCCGTCTGTCTACGGAGGACAGCGTTTATGGCAAAATATAAAAGAGTCCTCCGGACAGACGGATCTTTCTGTCTACTTGTCATTGTGCCTTGGAACTTCAAAAATATGATTTTAATCAGTACAAACTGACCCCGAAATTCGATTACAGTATGCAAGAAATTATGTGTTGATTTTTTGACCACAAACCACTGCCGATATCGCGCGATAGCTGTGATCGAACTAGTGGTGTAACCTCAAGCTATGATCGGATCGGAAAATCGTATCGGCAAATTTGCTGATAAATCGGTATCGGATCGGAAATCGGCAAAATGATCGGCAACGTATTTTCGCGTGTTTTGCGGCTTTTGTTTGTTTGCTTGCTTGTTTTTTACGACCCTACCCCCCCCCCCCCCCCCCACGTTCCCGGGCGCGCTTCCGTGATAAGGTTTTTTTTTTAGCTTTTTTTTTTTTTTTTTTATAGCTTTTTTTTTTAGCTTTTTTTTTTAAAGCAAATTATTTATTTTTTAAAAAAAAATATTCGTTTTGGTATTCCCTTTTTACCGTGCGTGAATCTCGCAAATACGAACATACTAGTGGATCGTACAGTTTTAACGTTACAACTTGCGTCGACGAAAAATGTTACTAAAAGTATACGAAATTATTTTATCCATTTGTGACAGAATTATTGTTAATACTAACTTACATAACTAATGTGTATGCTTGCATCGGATTTTATCTTTTCGGCGATTTTGTTTTTCAAGGACGTGCACGCGATTTATAAGAAAAAAAAAAGAAAAAGAAAAGACAATATTGCCGCAACTAACGTAAATGCCTTCGCACTTTCAATGTTGGCTTTAGCTCAATGCATTTGTCAATGTAATGACTCACCCCACTACCCCCGGACATGGGTGCGTCATTTCCTCGTTTGGTCCGTCAAATTTGTGACCCAGGTGTTCGTCATTTTACCAGCTTTGTCCGTCAAATTTTTGACCGAGGGGTGCGTCAAAATCCCATCATTGTCGGTCAAAATTTTGACCGAGGGGTGCGTCATGGTACGTCACTTGGCTATGGAAAATAACACGCATTATTTTGAACCGAGGGGTGCGTCATGGTACGTTACTTGGCTATGGAAAACTGCACGCATTTTTGCACGCGGCTACCGGTCCCGGATACACGTACCGCGAGTGAAATTACAGTGAGTGCTTTCCCGCGGCAAGTGAAAATCAAAGTCGGGAAGCGTTTTGGAATAAGAGGAAAAAATGCTTGCCAGAATCTGGCAAGCAAAGAATTTAAAAGCCACCCTTTCTCCTTACATTTTCCCTCCAACAAACCCATGAAATCATGCATACTCAATCTCAAACCAGGGACTGTTCAGCGATGTAACAACTTAGTTCAATCTTTCCTGTCGAAACGGCAGCAGAAGAACTGCCTGCCGCATGCTACTAGTATTTTCTGCTCGCGGGGATAGCCCGACCAGCTGGCCAGACGCGCGCGCGACGCTGTTAGCTGTGCGAATCTCTACGTACCGCGACTAGGCTGTAGTTACGCAGTACTCGAGCGGGAAGATGAATGCCGTGGCGTGGTGTGTACCTACCTGCGCTGCAGCAGTATGCATCCACTGCACTAGCAATGGCCGCGCACACAAAGTGCATTCTGCACACATGTGATTGTCATGTATGGATTGCATGCACAGAATACATACTACTGTTCGGAATATCGTAGCAGCAGCGTGATGTACGGTGAATGACAATACGGTGCTTACATGGTAAGGGAAACTTGCCGAAACTTTTACAAATTATGTGTACGAACCAAAAGAAAATGAAATTGCTTGAATAAAACGTATGCAAAAATCGTTTCAGTATTTACGGGGGTGCGTCAAATGTACCGAGGATGTCCGTCAAAAAAGTGACCGAGGTGTGCGTCACTTTCAACGTGTTGTCCGTCAAAAAAGTGACTGTGGTGTTCGTCACTTGCAGCGTTATGTCCGTCAAAAAAGTGACTGTGGTGTCCGTCAAAATCCCCGTGTGGTCAGTCAAAAAATGACCATGACGCACCCATGTCCGGGGGTAGTGGGGTGCGTCATTACATTGACAAGTGCATAACTTTGCGTGGCGATGATTTCCAATGTCAGAAATTATCTTTTCTTCTGTGACATATACTTATCACGTACTTACAATTGTAAAGGTATGCTTGCATCGCATTGTATCATTTCGTTCGCCTATTTCTTAACTTAATACACACGGATTAGAAGAAAAAGAACGGAAAGAAAAAAGGAAGATTGAGAATGTGTAACTAACGCAGCGGCATCGCACTATAAACGTCGCTGTGAAATAAGTTTTTTTATGCATGATCGTTGGTATTTATCACGTAACAAAAGTGCACAAAATGTGACGAGATTATCGGGAGAAAAAAATAATTCATAAGATTATCGCAGTCTCGTTGAAATTTGGAAACAATTGGCGCAAAAAGGATCTTGAATTCGGTCCTGCATGCCGTGTTGGTTATCAAAAACGCATGCACAAATGCGAAGAGATTATCGGGAAAAAACTAGGCCTAAAGAGCGCATTTTCAATCCTTCTGGTGGGTGCATTACAACAGAATACAGCCGAAATAATTCACGAAATCGTCGCAATCCCGCTGATATTTGAGGTAGAAATAGGCGCAAAAAAGATCGTGATATTCGGCCGGGTCGTATACCTTTTTAAGAACACATTTACAAAATGCGAAGAGATTATTGGCAGAAAAATTAAGGACACATTTTCAGCCCCTTCTGGCGCGTGCATGATAAAGATTACAGCCGAATATCAAATCATCGCAATCCCGTTGAAATTTTGAGGAAACGGTAGGCGCAAGAAGGATCTCGAATTCGGCCCTGCATGCTGTGTATTTTTCAAAAAACGCATGAACAATTCCGATGAGATTTTCGGGAGAAAAAATAATGAAGAACGCATTTTCAACCCTTCTTGTGCGTGCATCACAAAAGATTAGAGCAGAAATAATTCATGAAATCAACGCAATCCCGCTGATTTTGAGGGAGAAAATAGACTAAAAAAGGATCATGAATTCGGCCGACCGTGTCGTATACCTTTTAAGAACGCATGTACGAAATTCAAAGAGATTACCGGGAGAAAAATAAAAGGCAAATTTTTAATGCCTTTTGGCGCTTGCATCATAATTGTTACAGCCGATTAATAATTTGAAATCATCGCAATCCCGTTCAAGTTTGAGGAAACAATAGGCGCAAAAAGAATCATGAATTTGGTCGTGTTGTATATCTTTTAGAACGCATTTACGAAATTCGAAGAATCTTCATATCGGGAAAAAATGAAGGACACATTTTCAACCCCTCTTAGCGCGTGCATCATAAAGATTACAGCCGAATAATAATCAATGAAATCATCGCAATCCCGTTGAAATTTGAGGAAACGGTAGGCGCAAAAAGGATCTCTAATTCGGCCCTGCATGCTGTGTATCTTTCAAAAACGCATGCACAAATGCGAAGAGATATTCGGGAGAAAAATAACGCTTTTTCAACTCTTCTGCATGGTGCGTGCATTACAAAAGTTTAGAGCCGAAGTAATTCATGAAATCACCGCAATCCCGTTAAAGTTTGAGGAGACAATATAGGTACAAAAAGAATCATGAATTCGGCTGTGAATATATTCAGTTCTAATCCGAGAGGATGCATTTACGAAATGCGGAGAGATTATCGGGAAAAAGTATAAAGGACACATTTTCAACCCCTTTTTGGCGCGTGCATCGTAAAAGATTACAGCCGTAGTAATTCATGAAATCGTCACAATTTGAGGTAAAAATAGGCACAAAAAGGATCGTGAATTCGGCCGTGTTGATTATCTTTTAAGAACGCATTTACGAAATTCGAAGATATTCGGGAGAAAAATAAAAGACACATTGTCAACCCCCTTTGGCGCGTGCATTATAAAAGATTACAGCCGAAATAATTTATGAAATCATCGCAATCCCGTTGAAGTTTGAGGAAATAAGAGGTGCAAAAAGAATCATGAATTCGGCCGTGTCAATCTTCTTATCCGAGAGGACGCATTTACGAAATGCGAAGAGATTATCGGGAGAAAAATAAAGGGGCATTTTCAACCATTCTGGTGTGTTCATCACAAAAGATTATCCATGATACATCCGAAGTTGTTCATGAAATCGTCACAATCCCGCTGATATTTGAGGTAGAAATATAGGCGCAAAAAGGATCGTGAATTCGACCCTGTCGTACATATACCTCTCAAGAGCGCATGCACAAATGCGAAGAGAATATCGGGAGAAAAATAAAGAACCCCTTCTGGCACGTGCATCAGATAATAGTAATACTACAGCTAAAATAATTCATGAAATCATCCCAGTCCAGCTGAGCACCAAGAGTGTGAAATGCGCAGCAAGTTCAATGATAAACGCGTCTTACTCCACGTGCGCCGATGTTTACAAAAAATCACAAACGCATTTGATACAATCTGATTTTATTCATAATGATTTTACACTTTAATTCACAAGCAAACATTCAATTCTTTTAAAATGGGTCTATGCACGAAGAAGAGATAGGAGTACAAATCATCACAAATTCGACCCTGCAGTGTACTTTCAAGAACGCATACAAGATACGCGAAGAAATTTTCGGAGAAAAGTTAAAAACTGCATTTCAATCCCTTCTTTATTTTTTCTTCCTTTTTGTATCAACAAATCAATTCGCAAATGATCCTTTTCGTTCCTTCTCAATGTAATGATCCATAAACAATGCAAGTTTTCAAAATATAAATCTGTAAAATGTACTTTTTTGGGGGGGTACTATAGTGTCGACAAAAAACATGAAAATAAATTTGCAAGTCATTTAATACTTTTTTAGGTTGTTGTTGACCAGTAAATTTTCTGTTCGGACCAATAAAGAATTGGTAAAACGGGGTATTTACTGGTCTGACAGAGACAGATTGGACCGGCAGAAAATATGGGTTAGTGTGCAGCCCTGATTATGATTATCATCAATACACGTACTCAATAATCATGTCAAAGAAGTACTGCATTTAGGAAAATTTCGGACATAAGACGTCATTTCAGCGCCGCAAAATTAAGCAAAACGCAGCGTTGACAGCGCGATGCCGCTCCGTTAGTTGCACCAATATTTTCTTCTCCTTCCTACGATTTTTCGTTGTTTTTTTCCCTTCAAAATTGCGTGCATGCTCCTTGAAAAACAAAATCCCCCAAATGATAAAAGCCGATGCAAGTATAAACATCGGTTACGTGAAAAGTATCAATAGTTATGTCATAAACGGAAGGATAATATTGTAATTACACCTTATAATATAATTTTGTACTATTAAAAAGTAAAAATTTTCATCGTAAGTTGTAATTTAGTGGTATGTTCGTATTTGTGAGAGTCACGTTCATGAGCGGATGCATTGTGACATGCGGTCTGGTTTTGTTTTGTTTTTTGTTTTTGCGCTTGATGGGTCACCGATCCACCGTTTTTTTTCGAAGATCGGCGATCGGTAAAAAATTGCCGATCATGCTTGATCGGCATCGGATCGGCATCGGATCGGATGATCGGTTACACCACTAGATCGAACCTTGTGCGTGTCCATATTTTTAAATGTGCGCTCTGAAGTCTACGTCGTTTGCTACGTCACCGCTCAGCGCCTGCTAGTGACGGGTGCGCGTCCACTAGTGGTGTAACCTCAAGCTATGATCGGATCGGCAAATCGGATCGGTATTGGATCGGAAATCGGCAAAATGATCGGCAATGTAATTTCGCATGTTTTGTGGCTTTTGTTTGTTTGTTTGCTTGTTTTCTACGAGCCTACCCCTCCCCCACCCCCACGTTCCCGGGCGCGCTTCCGTGATATGTTTTGGGTTTTTTTAGCATTTTTTTGGTTTTGGCATTTATTAAAAAGAAAAAACGTTCGTTTTGGTACTCCCTTTTTACTGTGCATGACTCTCGCAAATGCGAACATACCAGCTAGTGGATCGTACAGTTTTTATGTTACAACTTGCGTTGACGAAAACTGTTACTAAAAGTATACGAAATTATTTTATCCATTTGTGACAGAATTATTGTTAATACTAACTTACGTAACTAATGTGTATGCTTGCATCGGATTTTACCTTTTCAGCGATTTTGTTTTTCAAGGATGTGCACGCGATTTATAAGAAAAAAATGAAAACTCGGAGGAAGAAGACAATATTGCCACAACTAACGTAAATGCCTTCGCACTTTCAATGTTGGCTTTAGCTTAACTTTGCATGGCGATGATTTCCAATGTCAGAAATTATCTTTTCTTCTGTGACATATAGTTATCACGTACTTACAATTGTAAAGGTATGTTTGCATCGCATTGTATCATTTCGTTTGCCTATTTCTTAACTGCAAAGATCACACGGATTAGAAGAAAAAGAACGGAAAGAAAAAAGGAAGATGAGAATGTGTAACTAATGCAGCGGCATTGCACTATCAACGTTGCTGTGAAATAGTTTTTTTATGCATGATTGTTGGTATTTATCACTTGACAAAAGAGCACAAAATGTACGAGATTATCGGGAGAAAAAATAATTCATAAGATTATCGCTGTCTCGTTGAAATTTGGAAACAATTGGCGCAAAAAGGATCTTGAATTCGGTCCTGCATGCCGTGTTGGTTATCAAAAACGCATGCACAAATGCGAAGAGATTATCGGGAAGAAAACTAGGCCTAAAGAACGCATTTTCAACCCTTCTGGTGGGTGCATCATAACAGAATACCTGTAGCCAAAATAATTCACGAAATCATCGCAATCCCGCTGATATTTGAGGTAGAAATAGGCGCAAAAAAGATCATGATATTCGGCCGAGTCGTATAATCCACCTTTTAAGAACGCATTTACAAAATGCGAAGAGATTATTGGCAGAAAAATTAAGGACACATTTTCAGCCCCTTCTGGGGCGTGCATGATAAAGATTACAGCCGAATATCAAATCATCGCAACCCCGTTGAAATTGGAGGAAACGATAGTCGCAAGAAGGATCTCGAATTCGGCCCTGCATGCTGTGTATTTTTCAAAAAACGCATGAACAATTCCGAAGAGAAATTCCGAAGAGAGAGAGAAATGCATGCACTGTGTGTGCATCTACATTCATTCCCATGCCACTGCATGTGATGCAGCATGCATGGTATGCTGTGCTAGCAATGTAGCATGTGCTTCAGTGCAGTGCAGTGCAGTGCAGTGGCTAGCGTGCGCTAGCTCCAGCACCAAAATAATTTCCCACTTTTTGGCACCCAGGGTACAACCTTTAAAAAAAAAATAATTCAACAAAACATTTATGTCATATCGAAATTTCATTATAACCGAACAAATAAACCATAAAAATAACGTTGCCACCCAAATTTATACTTCGTTGCAACTGGAATTATGTTATAACCATGTTTGTTATAACGGGAGTGCACTGTACAAGGTAATTCTCACATTACTCGTGTAGTAGAAGCTAATATTGTGTGTCTGATAGTTTCCCCTTAAAGTATTTCGTAAACAGAGCTTCTAGATTTACAATGTATATATTTTGATCACTGTACACTTACCGCCATGTTTTTCTGTTACAGGTTGCCAAAAGATGTCTAGGTGCTACATTTGTGTCACACAGAAATTTATCTACAACATCCCCCAGATCAAGTAAGTAGTCTGACTGTCTGATTCTGCATCTCTCGTCACTCTCTCCCTCATTCCCTCTTGCATCATTATAAAGATTTTTTATATGTTGCAACCTATTGATATTACTACATGGACCCTTTGATCAACAAGTGAATATTTGTAGTATTGGGATTGCAGACAGGCATTTGCTTTTGTGGTTGAGAACGGAATAATTTCCCTTCTTGAAATTGAATAGCAATTTGAGTCTCTAGACATATTTTGAACAAAAATGGAATACAAATTTATGTTATGATGTTGCCACACAAGTGACATTTTGTACAGCAGTCATGTCCAAAACACACAGCAAATTGCTATGCAAAACTAGGAAAATTGTTCCCTGAGAAATACACAGCTTCATAATCAGGAGTATTTTATCAAAAATTTCCAGTGATTCAATCTTTGCTATTTTTGCACTTTTTGAATTCTGTGCATGTACATACATGTAATTCTTCATCAGGCAGTGTGGATGCGAGACACAGAATTGAGAGATTTGTAAACAAGTTCAAATCAGATAACCACACTCTGTTATTGATAAGCTTGGCCTTATAAATGAACTTGTAATTGTAAAATGTCGCATTGTCCCCTAACAGTTACATTGTCATAGTCACAAATGTAGACAACAATATGATGGGGCTCGACATAAGTGGTAGCGCAATGGCCCAAAACACTAAAAATTGATGTCGAACCACTTAACTTCCAAAGAGGTTATCTTTGGGTGGCCAAATTGGGCAACTAAGATTAAACCAGATTGCTGTTTTTATGCCTCCGCCACGTAGTGGTGCCGGAGGCATTATGGTTTCGGGTTGTCCGTCCGTCCGTACGTACGTCCGTCCGTCCGCTTTCGTTTACGCGATAACTTGAGTAATATATACTGGAATTTTACCAAACTTGGTCCAAGTATGAAGTATGATGGGGCAATGATTTGATTAGATTTTAGGTGAAATCGGCTGAAGGTCAAAGGTCAAAGGTCAAGGTCAAATCATGAAATTTATCCGTTTACGCAATAACTCAAGACTGTATGGAGCAAATTTCACCAAACTTTGTTGGAGGATGATGTATGATGGGACAATTACTTGATTAGTTTTTCAGTGAAATTGGACAGAGGTCAAAGGTCAAATCCTAAAATTTATCTGTTTACGTGATAACTCAAAACTGGATGAAGCAGCTTTCACCAAACTTGGTCCAAGGATGATGTATGATGGGACAATTAGTTGAGTAGATTTTAGTGACATTGACAAGAGGTCAAAGGTCAAAAGGTCAAGGTCAAATGCTAAAAATGTTGCTATTTCCCCCATATCTATGCAATGCCCGCAGTTATTTTCTTGAAACTTAGTGTAGACATGTACTACTGCATAAAGATTCTCCAGAGAGTTTCATGTCATAAGGTCAAAGGTCAAAAGGTCAAAGGTTAGGTGAAAATGTTGCAATATCACTTTTCTCACAAATGGTTCAATGTATCTTCATGGAACTTGGTACATATGCATGTACTGACTGGCAGGGATTATCTAGGGAATTTAGGGGCCATGGGTCAATAGTCAGGGGGTCACAGGTCAAGGTCAACTCCTCAAAATGTTACTACTTCCCTCATATAAGCCTGTACTAGTATATGCAATGATTGCATTATTAGTTTTAAAATTTAATGTACGTACATGTATTACTTAATGGAGATTCTCTTGGAAATTTCCAGCCAGAAGGTCAAAGGTCAAAGGTTAAGGGTCAAAGGTTAGGTTTAAATGAAAAAAAAAGATATATTTTGTACTGTTTTTTTTTTTTAGTGTAATTACACTCTTTCTTCATACCGTGAAAATTATACTCCATGCATAAACTTATGACAAGGTCGGTCAGAAGTCAAGAAAAAATTTTCAATTCCCCAAATATGTGTACCTGCACTCTTTAATAGACAATTATAGCAAACCCAGTTTGTGGAAAGTGAACATTCAAGATATTTCTGATAAACCTGTTATTTCGATATTTTACCAGTTATGTGAAACTGTCATCACACATTTTGAAGACATTGTATTATACACCTATTGGGAGAATCATGCATTATGGCGGAGGCATCAGTCGCCGTAGCGACATTTCTAGTTTGCCTCTGCCACAAAGTGTTGGCAGGATGCATTATGTTTTTTGGTTGTCTGTCAGTCCGTAATCAATTTTATGATCAGCATAACTTAAAAAACATTTGAGATATCCAAATGAAACTAGGCATATGCATGAGTGGATGAAGCTTGCCTGTCAACTTTTTGGTGCACACGCTTAAGGTCAGAAGTCAAGGTCAAATTCTTATAATTCAAGTACCCCCCACATCTGTGCAATGCCCAAAATTATTTTCATGAAACTTAATGTATGCATATGTTACTCAGTAGATATTCTCTCGGGAAAGTTTTGGGCTATACATGTTTGTGCTCCTATATTTGCAGGTACAGCAGAAGTTTCCAGCATCCTGGAAGAAAGAATTTTAGGACACACACCAAAGGAAAACCTTGAGGAGACGGGTCGTGTTCTGTCAATCGGTGATGGTATTGCCCGTGTGTACGGCCTGAAGAACATTCAGGCAGATGAAATGGTAGAATTCTCCAGCGGCCTGAAGGTTTGTTTTCTGGAGCCCATAAAAGGTTTTAAGGTTTTCTCACATGCCTGTGAAGCAAACTTTGAGCATAGGTGTTATGCTCATACTTAAGTTTGCGCAAACAACTAAAGAGAAACAAAGTCATGCTTTTGCTGCAGATATTGAGGAGAAGGATAATAAAAGTGAATTGATATTACATTCGATAGTTATCCACTGTATAGACCGATTACTAATATATTTTTGTAATGAGGGTGGGGTTGGCAATATCCATTCTCGTAGTTTCTGACAACATGCAACAACTTTGCGCAAGTTGATCATGGTGAGACTAAGAAAGATGCATGAACCCCGGCGATATTCGACTTCTGCTTGCACAGAAGAATAAGAACAAGCTGAGCTGTGAATGTACATTGAAACATTTTATTCAAAATTATCAACTTAGCCAATTATTTGACATATGTGCCATTGACTTCTGAGGAGTTGACTGCACATTGCAAAACTGAGCTTTTACTCTTTCAATTGTGTTTGCTTATTTCAGGGTATGGCCTTGAACTTGGAACCTGACAATGTTGGTGTTGTGGTGTTTGGTAATGACAAGCTCATCAAGGAAGGCGATGTTGTCAAGAGGACAGGAGCCATTGTTGATGTCCCAGTAGGAGAATCGCTTCTTGGAAGAGTAGTGGATGCCCTGGGAACACCCATTGATGGCAAGGTAAGATATTGTACAAAGAAACTTGCCACTTTAGAAGGATTTAGGTCAATAGCACAATCAGGGTATGCAATTGTATAATAGGGTAAAAATGAAAAAAAAAAACTTCGTGAAAATGCATTTTTGTTGTTTGTTGTAGCTGAGTGTTCAAATTTTCATTTCATGTAAAGAAAGAGTCAAAATTTTGTATTAAGCTGCGCATAAATTAGCATTTTGATTAGGGGTGTCGAATTACATTGAAATGACTAATATATTGGAAAAATTCATTAAAAAAAAGAGAATTTTTTTTCATCTGATATTGCTATTAGATATTCCTGATAAATATCCCTTTCATTCACCACCAGCACATAGCCATGACATATCACAAAATATGAATAAATTTCATATTTTTACTTCTCGAAATGGATGATCAATTTTGTAGGCATTATTTTGAATTCAAATAAAACCACTTTTACATATTTTATCATATTTCACTTTTGCCAAAGAGTGAAGAGGCGAAACTTTCAGGAATAGGTAACAGACATATAGTGGCCATTATTACAAATATTTATGAAATTACGGCTGGTACTTTGGAAGATATGATATTTTTCATCAAAAATTATCTGTACAGTTTGATCTTGAATGTGCGCACAGTGTTTGGATCAATTATCATATTTGTAAACACAGATAGAAGAATGAATGTGAGATTTATGATGACTTGAGTTGATATGGGCAAGTCCAAGATAACGCGCACGTTACGTATGGGACATTCAGAGACTTTTATGACCTGAAAAATAGTGTTAATGGCCTTTGATCATATTGAACTTCATCATGGTGACTGATATCTAGAAGAAGTATAATCATGTAAAAAATGGAGAAAAATGACCGTCACAATTATATTCTAGAAGAGAAAATAAGTGCCGTTACGTATGGGACCAGAAAAATTTTGTTTTTTTGAACATTTTTTTCAACCTCAAAACTCTCTGAAAGTATATCATTCTACAACTTGTAACTCACTGTGATGAAAGTCACAACACTCAAGATTATCACAGGTAAGTTTCATGTCATGAGGCAAAAAGCTCTAATTACAGGTTCTAATTAACGACAGACTCGACGTGTTACGTATGGGACAGTTACGTATGGGACAGTTTGTCCCCCATTCATTTAGTGTGTGAAGAACCATCTTTATGGGTATTTTGCATATTTATTGAAGTAAAATCAGTTGAAACTACTCAAGTACTGATCCAGATTGTCAAGGAAACAATATTCCCCAAATATTCATCATCATAATCATATTCAATCATATCTTTATATTTTTATGACCAACCTGGGTATGCATGCCCTTTGTCCCCCATTCGTTTAGTGTGTGGAGAACCATGTTTATGGGTATTTTGCAAAATAATTTTGCAAGATACCCATAAACAAATTTTTGCATAATTATTGAGGTGGAATCAGTTGAAATTACTCAAATACTGATCCAGATTGACAAGGGAACACTATTCCCCAGATATTTACCATCATAATCACATTCAATCATATTCCATATTTTTTATGACCAACCTGAGTATGTATGCCCTATTTTTATCAGGATAGTTACTTCTGAAAAATTGAATAGTTTAAAGTGTTTACTTCCATTGATGAAGGGCAGTTTGCCATTTAGTTTCAATAAAAAACAACTTGACACAAGAAATATTAAGTTTAATAAATAAGCAATACCTGCTGCATGGAACCCCAGTGATCGAGTAGACATATGATGTCTGTCTATCAGTCAGGTCATTGATTCGAGTCACACCTCAGTATGTATACCCATGAATTTTGTTGTGGCTACTACTGAAAACTGAATAAGGACAATTTGTGTATCACTTGCAATATTTAAAAAAAAAATCATTTTACTTTTTTTTCTATTATATATATCACAACCATTTCAAATTGGATCTCCATCACATAAACTTTGAATTCCTCTAGTCTTAGGATTTTATGCTCTAATAAGTAATTCATATAATTGGTTTCCAATCATCTCTTTAAATGTTGAAGACTGAATCCCCATTTCTACAAAAAACTATACCATCCCTTTAATGATGATTTTTCATTGTGTATTTTGCCATTTTCCCCTCCCCCTTTCTGAAAATTGTTCAGTCAAGTTCATGTATTGTTTCAAGTGTCTATAACTCAAAAAGTAGCTACAATGTTGGGATACTTTCTTCAGGATAATTGACCATTTGTATACTGAGAGACCTTCCCAGCTAGCTACATGCATTCACATGCAATATGTATGAGAATGTCCCATACGTAACGCATTTGTCCCATACGTAACATTATTTCAATGCCTAATAAAAAAAATTCTTTTACTTTTTTTTCTTTTTTCTCTGGTATTTAATTTCTCTAAACAATAAATTAGAAGTTTCCAAAAGGGCATTAAAATAACCTAAGCAATTTCAGAAAAAACCTAAAAAAATGACCTCATTTTGTTACGTATGGGACATCTCATGATAGGACACGAGCTAATTTGCATAATCATTTGCATAATCCCTAAATTTTCATACCAAGTTAAACTATGTGATGAACTTCTTATGTCCACATATTAATCAAATATAATTTGCTTTCCTTTGAATTAATATGAATTTTTATAAATGTCCCATACGTAACGCTGTGTTTCACATTTATGCAAATGAAGCCCTTGAAATTTGCATAAATTTACATAATATTATTTTTTCCTCCACGGAAATCAAAACTTCAACTCATAAGCTTCAAAATGATACCAAACATGTCAATATTGAGCAAAGATGAAATTTAGCCTTCTGAGGGGACCTTATCTTGGACTTGCCCATATCCAAGCTGTGACACTCAAACAATGACATATTAAGCCAAAATACTGTGTTTTTGCTTATGATATCTTTAGAAATTGAACAAGCATTGAAATATGAACACTTAACACTTATCATATGACCTTCATGCAGTATAACATGAGTGTGTATCAGTCTTTTTTATCCTCAGCAATTTGTAGAAATATAAAAAAATAAGTTCCTATTGCTCAAATTTGCTAAAATTTTCACACAATAGATTTCAACATATGTACAATTCATGGTTAAAAAAAACAAGGATATTCAATAAGGGGAAAAGATTCTTTTAAGTAGTCAAATTAGGATATACCTCACTGAAAATACTGAAAAACGGCTGCACTTATTTTCCTCAGCATTTGAAAATGGCTCAAAACTCAAAACTGGCTGAACATTTATTGGCAAACAGCGTACCATATTGTAGTGTGTCTTCAGTACTTTCAGGAAAAGCAGAAAAATAAGCTGTTTCTCCATATATTGCTGTACAGCATGGGTTAATAGGTCACAATGTCACAAAAATAAGCCAGCATTACACTCCTACCAGGACGGGACTTCAGACCTCATAACTTTCTCCAGCTGAAAGAACCACTGTTTTTTATTGCGTGCTAGTAATGCCAGGAAAAAATCCATTAATTTGATACCAAACACATAGGGGTAGACTTAAAATATGGACCTCAAATCTTGATTTTACGTAAGTTGTAAAACGCTTTTTTTGACGCATTACGTGGGTTTTGGGGGACTTTTTGGTAATTAGTCTTTAAAAATTAACAGTAAATGAGAAGAAATTAGCTATTGTCTTCCCACATTTGATTACTGATGTCTTAGCATGCTGCATGTGAATTTTTAAGTCAGTTGGTGCATTCTTTTAGAAGTTACAATTTTTTAAAGTGAGAAAGCCATGATTGCATACCCTGATTGTGCTTATCACCATTAATGCTTTCAAGGATAACTTTCATTATTCCTCTCAGGGTGGATTTTGTCGGGATACAATCAGCATAAACCTATCTCTTATTCCTTTGTTACCTTTGATTAGAATCTTCGTGCGGCTGATGCTTCGTATACAAAAGGGAAGCCCGAAATTGCCCAAATAGATACACTTTTGCATGTCTCAATAAATGCGTTGATATGCTTGTATTGTAGTATGCAAGTAATGCAAGATATTTTGTCATACTAACTTAGCCTTCTTTGCAGGTCGTCTCTGGGCTTTGGCCTAAAGCGCGAATAACTTCTGCAAATCACCTTGTTAGTATTATGCCAACCACTTTTGCAGGGACCAATTGAGACAACACGTGCCCGTGTTGGTGTCAAAGCCCCAGGCATTATTCCCCGAATCTCTGTGAGAGAGCCCATGCAAACTGGAATCAAGGCTGTGGACAGTCTGGTGCCCATTGGCAGAGGACAGCGTGAACTCATCATTGGTGACAGACAAACTGGGTGAGCTGTCCATTGCCTGATACCGTTGAAATGATATCTGTTCTGTCTTGGCATATTCTTGAAACACATTATTCTTTGTTGAATTCAAGTGCAGTATCAGAAATGATAATTCTGTGTAAGAATACACACTGTTTGGACAAAAGTTAATTATTCCTTGTGTGTATGAAATACCACTACTGATTACGGTGCTCAGTTGTTTCGCTTTGTATGTGTGACCAGGTAAATTTTTTGGTTTTTTTTTTTCACTTTCATTTTTTCATCTGTGGTTCTCTATTCTGAGATGCAGTCATACACACAACAAATTTTTACAGTTAGTGGCTGTACATTTTTTAGTATGTGATATGTTTTATTTGTCTTACTATCAGGAAAACTGCTGTGGCTATTGACACCATCATCAACCAGAAGAGGTTCAATGATGCTGCAGATGAGAAGGCCAAGCTGTATTGCATCTACGTTGCCATTGGACAGAAGAGATCCACTGTGGCACAGATTGTCAAGAGATTGCAGGATTCTGGTAGGGAGGCTTGGCTTTTCTCAGAACAAAGCAACAAGTTTTTGATTGTATCTCCTGGTACGTGTGTACAGGAGGATGCTTCGGATTCAGCAGTGTTGCGACACCACCGTATTATATTTGTGTGCGCAGTGCTAGCCACATTTCATGATGGATGTTATTCAAAATTTGGTATGGAGGTGTATCATTAAAAATCTAGCTGTCTATGACTTCGTGAAAGCACGCCCTAGCTTGTTCTGTCTGTATGCATGGATGTCATTAAATTTTGAGGGTCTACTTGTGTGTGCTCTGCTGGACCTATTTATCAAAGAATTTGTTTCAAGCTTTGTACATAAGTCTATTATAGTTGAATCTGAATCCTCTTAATTATTGGTGCTGCTGCCCCTAATGCACGCCCTCACAGGGTCAAAGGCCACCACCATGCTATTGTGCTCTACCATCCACATTTCTTACTAGATTTTTAGCTTTTTATTTAAGTGAGCTATTGCGATCATTGTCCGTCGTCTGTTGTGCGTAAACTTTTTACATTTTCATCTTCTTGAAAACTACATGATGGATTTTTACCAAACTTGGCAGGTAGCATCCCTAGGGGGATAGGATCTCAATTTGTTCAAATGGCACCATGCCCCACCTGGGGGCCCCCAGGGGAGCCCCAACCCCCCACAGTTAAGGAATCTTTAAAAATCATCTTCTCTAGAACCAGAAGTGACAGAGCTAAGTTAAAGGGGAAGGCTAGTAACTGATCAGTGGGAATCAGTGTGAATGCTGGGGGATTGTTGTTCCAATTCTTATGGGATTCATTTAAGAGAACATTATATATCTATTGTGTGAAAATTATTTGCTTCAAAACGGTCTCATATTCAAGTAATGTGCAGCTTAATGCCCCGTCACTGACCAGGCATGCTAACCTGGAAACATTAAACTGCACATTACTTGAATATGAGACCATTCTGAAGCAAATAATTTTCACACAACAATAGATATATAATGTACTCTTGAATGAATCCCATAAGGATTGGAACAATCATCTCCCAGCATTTCCACTGATTCCCACTGATCAGTTACTAGCCTTCCCCTTTAAAACCATGAGTTAGTACATTGATGACTGTAGTGTCAAGTTTGTTCATGGCAGATCCAGGGGGGCCCCTCTGTATTCTTGAGAATGCATGGTCAAATTTTCACCAAACTTGGCAGGTATTATCGCTTGGGTAGTAGAATATATACTTGTACAAATGGGCAGGATTGGGGGGGGGGGGGGGGGGTACTGGAGCACAATGCCTGAAGTGGGGAGGGGAGACGAACAAAACCCCCAAACTAAGGAATCTTTGTAAAATCTTCTTTTCTCAAATTGTAAGCGATAAGCTTCGGTAGTGCTATATGTGATTAAGATTGGTGATTGCGGTGAGCACGAGACCTTGGGTCTCTTGTTAATCAAAACTTGTATGAATCTGCACCTTTGTGAAGTGTAGACCACTATTTGTGGTAATGGTGCTTCCTGTATTCCACCTTTAGGGTTTGAGGACATGGTTATCCATTGTCATACTTTCTCATCCTTTTTGCTGCCTTGATAGCTCCAAAATATCTTGTTCACCAGTGTATTGCATATCTTAACATATTTTGACATTAAAAGTCAGTCATGCCCTCCTTCATTAAAAATTAGCGTTTTCAAAAAGAAAAATGACAGACAAAATTCAAGCAACTGGTTTTGCTCCCATCTGCTAAGGAAGGTGTAACTTAAATAAGACTTCACTGATGTTCAGTATTTCTGTGAGTGATAGCTAAGTGGCAATACTGTATGCTTTTTTCCTTGACAGATGCACTGAGGTACTCCATCATTGTCTCTGCTACTGCTTCTGATGCTGCCCCTCTGCAATTCTTGGCCCCCTACTCTGGATGTGCCATGGGCGAGTACTTCAGAGACAATGGCAAGCATGCACTCATCATCTATGATGATCTTTCCAAGCAGGTTAGTTGTGGCTCAACATAAATACACAAACAATCAGAACAGAAATTAGATGTTGTATGGATTATAAATGTGTAGTCATTGCCTACAGTGGTATTAATTTTTTTAGAGCAAATATTGAGAATGTGTTCCAGTAATATTGCTGTCCAGGAAGAGGGATATTTGTGTGCCCCGTGATGCAGACAAAGCGAAGCTGTCATTGATAGGGGAGGGGAAGGTTTACTCCAAGGACTGTAGGTTTGACATATATTCAGCTGTCTCACATCACATACTGAGATCATTTCTCTCTTTACTGTTTCTCCTGATAAGGCTGTTGCATATCGTCAAATGTCACTGCTGCTACGTCGTCCTCCCGGTCGTGAGGCCTACCCTGGAGATGTCTTCTACCTCCACTCCCGTCTGCTGGAGAGAGCTGCCAAGATGAACCCTGACTTTGGCGGTGGTTCCCTCACTGCTCTGCCGGTCATTGAGACCCAGGCTGGTGATGTGTCTGCCTACATCCCCACCAATGTGATCTCCATCACTGACGGACAGGTAACTCATTCATGTCCTTTGTAGGGACACTTTTGTCACATTCTGTTATGAATTCATCCTATTCAGCATGACACATGAAAATTGGGAAAGCTATTGCAATTTCATTTATGTATAGTTCAGCCATATCGTGGTTGTCTTCTTAAAGACGCATTGTCCAAGTTTTTTTTTGAGGACTCAAGGAGTAAATTGACATTGTCATCTATTCCCTTGCAATGCAGGATCAGATTTTCACAAACTTTATGGGGGTTATTTTCAGGGGTAAGGGATATACACTGCACATGTTAAAATGAGTCCTGGGGGTATTTCATGAAGCGTTTTGTCAGATATTTCTACTGACAAAATCCTTGCATCTGATTAGATGAGAGCAACTTTGTCTGACAAATTGGTCAGACAAAATGCTTCATGAAATGCTTCCCAGTAGTCCTCATTGGTGCTCAACTTGTACTAAATGAAAATCTTGTTATAATGAGGACCTAAAACCATGACAATTCTTACATTGCGTTTCTCACTATATTGGTACACAAAAACAAAGGAATAGAGTTGGAGCATACAAAATCACCTTGTAATGAGAGGATTTAGTTGGTAATATTTGACATTTCAATATTGTGATGGTGGCCAACTTCACACATTAACAAGTCACTTCAACTCTTGTTGCCAAGTGCATTAAAGACTTAGTCAGTATAAGATACAGTTGAGATTATGTGGTTCTTATATCACTTTTGATTGGTGTTCTACTGCTGGTCTCTATGTATTGTATTGTAACTTTTCATGCAGATCTTCTTGGAGACCGAGTTGTTCTACAAGGGAATCCGCCCTGCCATCAACGTCGGTCTGTCTGTCAGCCGTGTAGGGTCAGCTGCCCAAGTCAAGGCCATGAAGCAGGTAAGTGTTCTAGATATTTTGGCTCCCAGTTTTATCTGGGGAAAATCCTTGTGAAAATACTCTTCACTCATTCAAGCGTCACATATAGGAGGGTGTGGAGGGTATTTATTTGTTTTGTTTTTTTGTTTTTTTGGTCAAATGTGATGTGTCGTCATGAAAGCTCTGTTATGTCAGAAAAATAATTTTCTGGTTTTTGGCAGATATGAATTTGCCGGATCCTAAGCTTTAATTTTATATATAATTTGCCTACTTCATTGCAAGGAGAAAAAAAATAAAAGTTAGAAACTGTAAAGGTTGTAGTGCCAAAGTCTATACAGTGTTTACACATTTGTTTCTTCTTTATGATCTGTGACTGTATATGGGTAACATGATGGTGCACCACATATTTAGTTGTTACTCTGCCCCAGTTTTGAAATAAGGCAGAAGTGTTCACATGTTACTGAAATGAACCTCTTTTTTGGGCAGATTCACAGTTCCATACTGCCCTGCCTAGGAAATTATCTCCTGGACCTTAGCTAATGCTGGTTTCAAAGCTGGAATATCAGTAACAAACCTTGGGTAACAAACCTTGGGTAACGTGGCTTGCCAACTTTTACTTGAGTGTATGATTATCAAATTTAGACTGTTGTTTTTGTTGATACTGACCTGAGTTTTTTGTCTTTTGTAAAAGTGTTTTGTGTTTTTATGCCTCCGCCACGAAGTGGTGCCGGAGGCATTATGTTTTCGGGTTGTCCGTCCGTCCGTCCATCCGTCCGTCCGTCTGTCCTTCCGTCCGTCCGTAATGAATTTTGTGGACAGGGTAACTACCAAAACCTTTCGAGGTATCCTAATGAAACTTGGCATGTATGTGTATTAGGGGGTGAAGTTGTGCCTATCAACTTTTGGGTGCGCATGCTCAAGGTCAAAGGTCAAAAGGTCAAGGTCTAATGCTTAAAATTTTACTATTTCCCCCATATCTATGCAATGCCTGAAGATATTTTCTTGAAACTTAGTGTATACATGTACTACCCAATTAAGATTCTCTGGTGAAAGTTTGGGGTCATGAGGTCAAAAGGTCAAAAGGTCAAGTAAAATTTTAAAATTTCACTTTTTTCTCTGTATCTTGGAAATTGTTCAAGGTATCTTAATGGAACAAAGTATGTATGCATGTACTGACTGGCAGTGGTTATCTAGGGAATTTGGGGTTCATGTGGTCAAAGGTCAGGGGTCAAAGGTCAAGGGCAATACTTCAAAATGTTACTATTTTCCTTATATTTATGCAATGCCAGCAGGATTATTTTTTTAAAACTTGATGTATGCATGTATAACCCACTAGAGATTCTCTGGGATTTTTTTTTTTTTTTTTTTTTGCCAAGAAGGTCAAAGGTCAAAAGGTCAAAGATCAAGTGAAAGTGCTGAACTTCTTTCTCCATATCTCGGAAGTGGCTCAAGTTATCTTTAAACTTAGTACATATTTATGTATGTTCTGCCTGACATTGATTCTCTTATGAATCAAAGGCCAGATGAAAATGATAACAATTTACTGCTCAATACAGAAATTGCACTTTTTCTTTATACCTTGACAATTACTCAAGTGCGTAAACTTATGAAAGGGTCAGAGTCGAAGTTAAAGTTCTTAAATCCCCAAATACATGCTCTCCTATTCATCCAACTAAACATAGGTCAAGGAAGGTGAACATTTGATACTTTTGTGACAAACATGTAATTTTAATATTTTGCCAATTTTGTGAAAATGTAATCACACATTGTCCACATGTACTATAGACCTATTAGGAGAATCATGCATTATGGCGGAGGCATACCAGTCGCCATAGCGACATTTCTAGTTGTAAGATCAAAGTGATATTTAGGTTGCAATCTTGTATACACTCTGCTGGCCACACCTTTTGACCGTTCCCCCCCCCCCCTTCTTTGGTATGCAGGTCCATCATGGTATACTCCTACCCCTTATAGTTTAATGACCTGAGGAATATACTTCTATTGTGTGACAGCAGATATTTCTAGTTTGTAAGTGGGTATTTATATCAGTCTTTGCCTTTCATTGTAGGTTGCTGGCTCCATGAAGCTGGACTTGGCTCAGTATCGTGAGGTCGCTGCCTTTGCCCAGTTTGGCTCTGACTTGGATGCTGCCACACAGAACCTGCTTAACAGAGGTGTCCGCCTCACCGAGCTGCTCAAGCAAGGACAGTATAGTAAGAAGATGCTTTCCAACATAATACTGGGAAACCTCATGTTAACAAGGTCACTGGGACCAGCTGAATAAAGATTGATGGCCAAGATCTGGAGCCCCCTCCCCAAACTCCTATCAGCTACCTAAATAGCCTGGCCTGGTTAGGGTAAAAAACACCATTGAATTGGGATTCATGGAGTGGGGAGGTTAGCCCAGTTTGAGTGTATTTGAGAATTGTGTACAGCTGTATCACGTATCTCTGTGTTTGTAAGCACACAACTGTAGAATCTTGACTTTAGTCAATCATTGTTGATAAGCATGCACTTGGAAGCATTTGTGCTTATTTATTAACAACAATCTTAACAAGTCTTAATGCCAAAGTTGACACTAAAACAGAATGAGATGCAAGGCAATGCATTTTCCCATCCCCATATATGTATGTGAACTCATATACAAGATCTGAGTGATACGTTTGTGATGATAATGCATACTGTTTAACCTCCCGACATCAACTATCAATTCATTAGTTGTTTCACAAGCAAATGTGCCCATTTGATTGTCCCATAGTGGGGAAGACATTTGACTTGTTCAAAGCATTCATGTGGTCCTAGTAGAGCCTTGGAGGAAAAAGAGGAAAGTGGATTCTAATTTTCCTGCCTCATGAATATAGATGTAGATACTGATCAGAGGCAACCATTAAGTAATTTTGTAATGGTTGTTTACAAGTATTTCTTTACACTTCACATGAACTGAGTTAACTTTTTTTTTCTTAAAGAACTGGGGTGGGGGGGGGGGCAGGGGAGCAAGAGTAGAGGACCTTGACAGTATTGTAAAATGTAAGATCAGTATTGATATCATGTGTTTCACCTTCATACTGCATGTCACTGGAGCAGCAGAAGTTCTAAGACTACTTGCACTTTTTTCATTGTAGCTCCCATGGCTGTCGAGGACCAGGTTGCTGTCATCTTCGCGGGTGTCCGTGGGCACCTTGACAAGATTGACCCATCGAAGGTCACTGCCTTTGAGGAGAAATTCCTTGCTCACATCCGCTCCAGCCACCAGGGCCTGCTGGACACCATCCGCAATGAGGGCCAACTCAGCCCACAGACAGAGGAGAAGCTCAAGGAGATCGTGACCAAATTCCTGGACACATTTGAGGCATAATGCTCCTTCCTGTAGCAAAATCCAAATTACATGCATCCCCCTGTCAGGTGGTAAGCTAGTTACTTCCTCAGGGGGATATTCCTGTTCATGCTTCATAGCTTGTGATGTATTGATGAGAAGAAATGGTATTTATGACATGGACAAAAAAAAAAAAAAAATGATTCCAGGAGAAACGTTTCATTGAAAACCACGAACACACGATCTATTAACTGTACAGTGTCTCCTCTGGTTTTCACTGAATAAGTGACTGGAAATGGTAAGGAATCATAGGCTTGTGTTTCTTGAGAATCCCTTGTGATATGTGATATCCCTTTTTTTTCGCACAGAAACCAAGTCAACTGAAGTGAAAGTGACAACATTAAAAACTCAAATACTCTCTGTGTTTTCTTTGTCCCAACATTTTCCATGAGTTGGCATAATCTATTTACCAGACACAATCTATTTACCGGGCATATTTGTGTATTCCCAACTTCCCATACCTACAAAGAAACAAAAGCAAAACAAGAAGCACATGATATCAAGTAGTACATGTTTGTTTTGTCTAGCAATTGAAATGCCAGTCACTTTGTTTGAAATCTGAGATTGAAGAATATTTGAACCTTGAGATGTGCTTGGTTCAAACCTAATAAAGAGCTTTATGACTAAGATGAAGATGTGTCATTTGTTTCTTTATGTCGTGAATGACTTGAAGGAGTATGAAAAACATAACTTGAAATGTGTGATAAGTGGATGTAATCAGCCATCAGAAGGTTCAAGCAGATATATTCAGCCTCATTTTGATTGGTTGACATTGCAGAGACACCAAGTGACAAAGAAATTTAAAAAAAGTTCTCCCTTTCAACTGATCAGAATCGTCTTTTCAAAGAGAAGTGTGTGTCGCCATGATGGTGTGTTGAGTGTCTGCATGTCTTGACTACAGTGTAACATTTACAGTCTGTTGATGGATGCTTGTGTGGAGGGCCTGCACTGAATCTACAGCTGAACCCCCTTACAGGGGAAACTCGATATAAGGAGTTCCGGACCAGTCTTTTTCATGATAACCAATATCTTGTAATGCCAGATGGCAAAAAAACCCACAAAAAACAAACAAACAAAACAAAGAACATAAAAAAAATGCATACCATAAAAACACTAATTTGTATTTGTGGGGCTACAGATTATGTTTCAATCAATACAGAGAACATTGCAATGTGTCTGAGAATTACTTTTATGTGTAAAAAGATGTTATTGCTTTTTTTTGCCAATGAAATGTTCTATGAATGCGCTTTTTGATGAATTTTCAAATTTTTTGATACACAGTGTGCGTGGTTCGCAGTCATTTTGAAGATGGTCGTGTCATGATCTCTGAATTGTATGGGATGTAATTGTTCTGGCAAGCGTGTGTTGTGTGTGGAAGTTTCAAACATGATATGCCTGATGCTGTGTGACATTTTATGGTCATGTACATGCATGTATGGAGGGTACTCCAGTACCTAGTGGAAGTTGAGCGCAACATTCAGAGGGTACTTTGATCATTCATCCAATTGAACCTAGTTCTAGGAAAGTGAACATTCAGCACATTTGTGGCAAACCTGTCATTTTAATATTTTGCCAATTGTGTAAAACTGTCATCACACATTGTCAAGACATTGTACTATAGACCTATTAGGAGAACCATGCATTATGGCGGAGGCATACCAGTCGCCGTAGCGACATTTCTAGTTTTATATCAAGTTTTTGTATAATGAACACCAAAAATTTCACTATTACGTGTACAAGATTCTTCCTGCACAGACTTTTTTTTCTTTTTTTTTTTAATGCATACCTCGGGCACAATGCATTGGGTTTAGCAAGCTAAATTTATCTAGATTTCTCGACAAGAGGATTTTAAAGGTACAGCTGTATAACACTCATTCCCTGTCATTGATCCTATATGACATATTACATTGCATTAAATTGATCCTATATTATTCTCATTATTCCTATCCTGACACTGATCCTCTATTACACACGATCCTGTTTCATTAGTACAGAAGGATAATGAATGCTATCAAATCCATGTTTACAATATTGATATTCAATGTACTCTCATTGTAAAATGTGTATTTGTTACAAGATGTGTGTTTGGTTACAATGAAGCAACCCATCTTCTGTTTCAACAGTTTTATTTACGCTGGAGTCTGGGTTCTCCGCACTTTTGTCTCAATAGGGTTTGCCTATTACTTTTAACACATCATTTTCCACATTTTTTCTCTCAAATGATTCTGTTTAATGATAGAAAGGTTTATGTTGTTAAATTCTTGATAGGGGAATCATGTGATTCAGATGTTTTCAATCTGTTAAGCCTCAAGAATTGCTCCAGAAGGCAACATAGACTGCAGTGTAAGATGTTGGTATTGGTACCATCTGAGGTGGCAAAACCTTTATGGTGTCATTTTGTTTGTCGGGCATAGATATGCTTATCAAGCTATGATAGCATTTCCAAATGAGTAGCTTAGTCATAATAAATGATTTTTTAACCCATTTGGTCTCGTTGTTATATCCCTATACTTCTGAATCGAAACTAACCGTCATACAAAGAAGAGCACTGTCTTCTGTATGTTCCATAGAGCTGTAAAATGCAGCTCTATGGTATGTTCACAGGTGTTCTGTTGTAAACGCGGTGCGCTTAGTCTTTATTCAAGGCAGCGAAGGGAATATCCAAAGGTTATGATGTCCACAGCGCTTAGTCTTTATTCTAGACGGCGAAGGGAATATCCAAAGCGTATGATACAGTGTATATCCTTTTATCTAAAATCAACAACAACAAAAAAGCAATTCCTCGTGAATTTTACCTTATTTTTCAATTATTTATCATTTTCCGGTGAAAACGCTACGGTGAAAACGTTAATACCACGCCAATGTCGCTTTATTTCCGTCCAACAATGTAAGATAATGCAAAAACAATGTACCGGTACACTACGATACATTATAATGAATAATATTGTAAATGAACGGAGTGATTTTTGTTTAAAACTGATGTCTTTGTAGATAGGGTGTATAAAAACAGTATACATAATCCCTTTTATGAGGAACTTTAGATATGATAATGGTACATTGGTCTAGATAAAGACTAAGCACACCGCGTGACAGCTGTGGACATCATAACCCTTTGGATATTCCCTTCGCTGCCTTGAATAAAGACTAAGCGCACCGCATTTACAACAAAACACCTGTGGACATACGGAAGACAGTGCTCTTCTTTGTACAGCGGTTAGTTTCGATTCAGAAGTATAGGGATATAAAAAGGAGACCAAATTGGTTAAAAAATCATTTATTATGACTAAGCTACTCATTTGGAAATGCTATCATAGCTTGATAAGCATATCTATGCCCGACAAACAAACTGACACCAAAAAGGTTGTGCCACCTCAGGTGGTACCAACAACCCATTTTACGGGTCTTGGCCCATGGACTAATGAGACTGCCTCGATGTAGATGTGCAATCATGAAATCCCAATTTATTTAAAGGACAAGTCCACCATAAGGATTGAGAGAATGCAGCAGTATTAGTAGAACACATCAGTGAAAGTTTGAGGAAAATCGGACAATCCATTTAAAAAGTAATGAATTTTTAAAGTATCTGCACAGTCACTGCTGGATAAGAAGACTCCTACAGTGTATGATATCACATGCATCCGACAATATAAGGAAAATAAAAGGAATTTCACAAAACTTTACTTTTTGAATAAAGTGCAAATTTCTTCAATTTGTTAGTGACGTACTGTATACGCTATATATTTCGCGGGGGTTTTATTTTCGCGAATTTCGCGAGTCGGGAGCTATTCGCGAAATTAACAACACGCGAAAATATTACCTTCCAAAATAATTCCCTTGCCTTGATGATACGAACATTTAAGTACTAGTATACCATGTCACGGCTTACCGAACAGACCATACTGGCTAAGCTTGTTTACGTACGTCCACGTCTACTTACGAATACTGTAGAGAGCCAGTCCATTATCGCAAGGGGACCACTCGTCAGAAATCTAGCGTGATGGACTTAACCACTTCAAAAATGTTGAATTCTAACTTACTAGTTCGCAGAGTTTGGCAAGTCTTTTTCATGCAGTGTATAACTAGTATCATTCTTATTTGCTAGTAAGTTGAAAATTCACACTTTCTTTGCCACTTCATATTTTCTGTGGTCCCCCAATCGCAAATTTAACCACTCGCGAAAATGTGTGACAGCGGCAATTCGCGAAAATTTATGTACGCGAAAATTATAGCGTATACAGTATGTTAAGGGTAATATTATTTCCCCTCCCTTCTGAACGAGAGAAGTTGAGTGTTCTTTTGTTATGCGAGAAAAATGGAAATATGTTGAATTTTCTTTATTCTTTCTTTGTAACGTTGTACACATGTGATATCACAAGCTATAGCAGTCTTTTCATCCAGCCGTAACTGAGCAGAAACTTAAAAAATTCAAAACTTTGAACGGATTGTCCGATTTTCCTCAAACTCTTACTGATGTGTTCTTCTAATAATGCTGCATTCACTAAATCCACATGTCTATGAAGGTGATCTTGTCCTTTAACTGTTGCCAGTCGTTTTGACTGTCTCCACTTAGTCACTTCTGTGAATGAAATAGGAATTCATTGTATAGCCTACAGTATTTGATTAGTACATTGTAGTTGTGTTTGGAGTTGTCAGAGCCTCACTCGGAGAAGGATCAGGGCTGGTGCTGTGTTTTTAAAAGTGGGGGGGGGGGAGTTTTTATTTCTGGTGCCACTTCTGGGTGTCATCAGCTGACGAGGATGAATATACAACTTTGATGTGAAATCTTATTCTTCCATCGAGATTCATGAACAACTTTCACATATTTGGTGTAAATGCCGCAGATCAATTTATATTTACACTATTTACATTTTCAATGTTTTGTTATGTTTCCAATGTCAACAGGTTTCAAGCAGGCTGATATTTCCCATTATAATGTAATGTGTAATATTTGTAACAAACGCAAATAGAAAAACTGACCAGAATCCACTAATATGTAATATTTGTATGACACTAAAATTTGGACTGTAATAGTCTCATAGATTTGCTTATAATATGAAATGGAATTCAATGAGAAATGATGCAGCATCACCTGAAGGCTGAATGAACTCTCTTCTACACTGGAAAATATACCTACAATGTAGTCCTGTAGAAATGATGTAAAGACATCGTGATGCCCCCAGACAAATCAACATTATCATTATACCAAACGCCTAAAATGAGGTGCAACATAATACACTGATGTCAAATACTGTAAAAGCTGTTATTTTCACATACAGGCACTTTTCCTCTTTCCATTGATATCTAATTATGTTGACAAATGTCTTGCATGAGTGAGCACTTGAACTTTAAAGACAACAATGTCAAATTGCACTTTTTCCAAGTTCGAGTGTCACATGAAGGAACAATGAATGTCTCACTGAATGGATGAGATCTGTACGAATGCAGGTTTGTGTTTAGGGTTTGTGTTTAGGGTTTCTTCTAACATGTTATGGTCCATAACCTTTAACATGGCTACCTGTCTGATAATGTGGTCACTCCCACTAAGGCCAACCCACACAGTCAATTTTCTCTGTTCATTTTCAACACATACCTTGCAGCAACAAACCACATGTCTTGAATATGAAGAGAGAAAATGAATGATTGGTTAGCCTGTGCGGGGAGTGACCAAGTTATCAACAACAGTGCCATGTTGAAGGTTATGGACTATAAAAGGTTAGAATAAACCCTAAAAACACAAACCTACAGTCGTGTAGGCTGGCCTGTTTATTTGACCACTTTCATAATTGACAGATCCCATCCATTCAGTGAGACATTCATTGTTCCTTATGTGACGTACAAACTTGGAAAAAGTGTAATTTGTAATTGTCTTTAAAGTTCATGTGCTCAATCATGCATGATGTTTGTCAATATATAATTAGGTATGAATGGAAAGAGGGAGAGTTCTTCTTTCCTCACAACTAACATTGCACTCTCCATAGCTGACAATTAAGAAATGGTAGCCCTCCAAAGTTGGATTACCTTTTTTTCATACACTCTGTATTGGTGTGTCATTAAATTTGTGGCACACATGATTTGCAAAATTTGCGAAAATTAAACCCTTGCAAAAATAACAGCTTTTACTGTACAGTGAAAGTGGCAAATGAGATGATAATCTTAAGAAGTGATTTTGAAGAAAAGCAATGACCCTTGAACAAAACTACTAGGTAAATGGGGGGGGGGGGGGGAATAGAGCAATGAAACAGTTGCACACATTTGACTTGAATGCCTCAGTATTTCATATAATCACTAGATCTGTTAAAAAGAATGTTGCCCTTCATACACATTTCGTTGGAAGACATTGATTTTCACCACCAAACAAAACTTAACATTAAACTCTCTCTGCATAATGAAAATATATTTTCCAATTTATTGCCACATATTAAACCTCATGCATTGCTGTTGGACTTAAAATCTAGCTGCATTATTTCCAGAAAACAAATTTTTTAGCTAAACATTGGTGACCTTTGACCTTTTATAATTCCAGGAAATAGAATTGTATCCATTTAAGATAATGTATGATGCATTATTAATGGACATAATTCAAGTACAGTGCCCTCTGACATATGATGCATGTAATTGTCAACTTATTTCCACTCTGTTCATCAACTTACATCATCACTTTAATTTCCTAGCTGAAGTAATGACTGGAAACGGCTATTTGTATGTGTGTGTGTGTGTGTGTGTGTGTGTGTGTGTGTGTGTGTGTGTGTGTGTGTGTGTGTGTTTGGGGGGGGGGGAGGCAAATAATACAGTGACATTACCCTCAGAGTTTGTCTTACAAGACAGTATTTGCATTAGTGTACAATTTGTATATGGCATATTATTTCATAAATACATGTACATGTATACAGGAGGCCACAATATCCTCCCATAACAAAAATGCAATGTGTTCCATCTCCAAGGTGCGATATTTGATTCTCATGACAGGAATAACACCAGTATTTTTTTCAATCAATCAGACGGACAGACGGCGCAGACTTCCTTAGTCTCCCCACACCTCAGGTGGGCTCGACAATAATGTACTAAAGTGTACCTTTCAGGAAGACTTCTGGATGCTTATGGTTTCCCACAATTCTATAATATCACATCACTTTACATTATTACATGCACCTTTGTGATTTCTTTGTACTCTTCTCTGAATCATCTGAACAACGAGTTTCCACTGGCAGCTTGACATTGAGACATCAACTACATGCACATGTAAGGAGAGGAGCCATTGATAATATTCAGGTAGGGAATGAACTGACTGCAGGTGTGATGTTTATGTATGTTTTGAATGGTGCCAGAGGTATTATGTCAATTGTTGTCCATCTATCCTAACAACTCATATCTAATTCACATGATAATATAACAAAACTAAACATGATAAGTTTTCACAATACTTGGTTGAGGCATACTGCATAAGTTTTTGCTTTGACGTTTTGTTGCTTTCACACACTCTGACACTACATTTTAAGAGATGCAACATATTGCATGGGTGTCAGTTTCCAGTTTCTTTATTTGTTGACAAGTTTTTGTTGTTAATTAATTAAAAAGTACATTATAACTCTGTGTCATGAAGATAAACAAATACAAGGAAAAAAAGGAATACATAAGGAGCACAACCCACTGAAGACAAGTCCCAAGAATAATTGGGCAGGTGTCTATGGGAAATGCGTGCTACAGCAAAATCAGTCCGTCCTGAATAGGTAAAGGGGGGGAAACACCCCTGGATCCACCATGAGCAAAATTGAATTACAGTTACCAATGCACTTACTCAGAACACAAGCTACGTAAGCACCATCACTTCTGGTTCTAGAGATCAAGGTCTTTGTAAAGATTCTTCAATTTTGGAGGCTTGCATGCCCGTGTGGGGCCTCAAAGGTCCTATATT